>NC_054499.1:8245337-8545337 GCF_017639515.1 Carcharodon carcharias | reverse complement strand
TGACCAGCACAGACAGGATGGCCTGAGTGGCCTCCTTTTGCATCACAGATTTTCTATGATTCCTATGTTCATGAATTTGAGAAATAAGGTTGGAGAATAGTATCTAATAATGCCAGTACCATGACTCGTATCCTTTGCCTATGGTATTCCTTGCTATTCCTGATATATTGTAGTCATAAAAGCATAGGCAATAGGAGCAGGAGTAGGCCATTTGGCCCCTTGAATCTGCTCCACCATTCAGGAAGCTCATGGTTGATCTTCTACCTCAACTCCACTTTCCCTCCCTATCCTCAGATCCCTTGATTCCCTTAATGCCCAAAAATCAATTGGATCTGAGTCTTGTATATATGAATTATTGAACAGCCCCATCACAGCCCTCTGGGATAGAGAGTTCCAAATATTCACAATCCTCTAGTGAGGAGATTTCCCCTCATCTCAGTCCTGAATGGCTGTCCCCTTATCCTGAGTCTGTGCCTCCTTGTTCTAAACTCTTCAGCCAGGTGAAACATCCTCCTAGCACCTGCCCTGTTGAGTCCTCTCAGAAGGTTATATATTTCAGTAAGGTCACCCGTTATTCTTCTAACCTCCAGAGTAGATAGGCCCATTCTACTCTATCTCTCCTCGTTGGGCAACCCTCTCATTCCAGGACTCAATTTGGTAAACCTTTGTTGCTCCCCTCCAAGGCAGGTATACCCTTCCTTATGTAAGGAGATCAGTACACACACCATACTGCAGGATAATTGCAGTATGACTCCTTACCCTTATACTTGCAACCCTCCTGCAGTAAAGTCCAACATATCATTTGCTTTCCTAATTGCTTGCTGCACCTGCAGTTAACTTGCTGTAATTCATGTACACTAAAGTCCCTCTGCATACCAACATTTACTAGTCTTTCAGCTTTTAAAAATTGTTGTGTTTTTTAAAGGATCAGTTTGAGTCTGAATTTCCTCTCTGCACTGTAGCATTTGGAGAATTGTGTTCTCATTCAGCTCCTGTCTGCTGTCCCAATGGTTGTACAAGCAATTTAAACAAGTTCAAAAATGTATTAAAATAGTCCTGGAGATGAACTTAGTAAGAATATGTTAATCAACACAGTAAAAATAGCGCAATTGCAGAGCGCAGTTAAAAGTCAATGACACTGCTGTGTGTCTAGAGCCAGACCCGTAAGGACAGCAGATTTCCTTCCCTTAAGGACATTAGTGGACCAGTTGGGATTTTACAAAAATCGATGATTCATGGTCACCTTTACTAAGACTACTTTCAATTCCAGATTTATTAATTAATTGAACTTAAATTCCAGTAGCTGCTGTGGTGAGATTTGAACCGAGTGCTCCAGAGCATTAGTCTGGGCCTCTGGATTACTAGTGGAATGACATTACTACTATGCCACTATTTCCCCATTGAAGGTGGCAACTGGTGTATGAGGATAAACAGTGGAATTTCATCTCTGTGGTTATTAAAACCCTGGCTGATGCTAGCTTTTCTTGAATCCTTATCCTTTCCTCTGTACTTTATATAAGTTGTATGCTTATTTCTATATGCCCATCAGTTTACGTCATTCTGCAATAATGAGCCAGTGGCATCTATCACTGTCCTGCAGTAGATGGAGAAAGTACCACAGTAATGTAGTACTAGGATCAGTGCAGGTCCCAGGGATGAAATTCTAGTGTCTGCCTTCTTATATCACTCATACACCTGTTGTCTTAATTTTCTAGTGCAATTGATGCACTTGAGAACCTTGTGCCTACCGTTCTCTCCCCCCCTGCCTCTCTGCTCTCAGTCCATGGCTTTTGCTTCTTCCTACAGGTGACATGGAAGTGGATTCACCTCCAAAGAAATTATTTGTCAGTGGGGTCCCTGGGATTGGAAATGCTGAGACTACTCTGCTAACGCCGTTGCTTTCGCACAGGTACGTAAAATACAAGCTGCTTTCTTTCAAAGGTGATATAAACTATATCTAAAGTCATGGTATGTTCACACGAGTAGATTCGTCTCTCTTCTCCATCACCCACTACTGACACGTTCAATGATAATTTAAAGACCTATTATTAAACATTCTGTTCTGACTGAGTGTTGACTGTTGCCAAAGTCCATTCCATGTAATTTTCCACTTTCACCAATCCTGGAGGCACTGATTCTTGCTGTTTATTCTCCAGCATTTCATTTGTTACGATCCTGTTAGGGACTAGTAACTTTTTGTTTAAAGTAGACAAGGTTTGAAATCCCAGTTACCCACGAGGAGAATAAAACCACAAGATTCTGAGTTTAAACAAACAAAATAAACTTTACTATACAAAGCCAGAAAAGTAAAACAATCTATTTTATACTCTAACATTCAGAATTAAGATGAGGTGAATGTAAATTAACAGGCAAATCGTGGTTGAACAGAACACATTGCACGTTAAATGGCAGATGCTATGGATTTCTCAGCAATGCACCCAGATACAGTGACCACTGAGAGTCACAAAATCATGTTAAAACTGTCTCCCTTGCTAGGGATTTTAACTCCTCACTTTCGAAGATCTAATCTCTGAATTCCCTCAAAAACTGCTCTGACTTGGACTGCCTCAATGACTGCTCACCTTCCAATGGATCAGTCTCTCCTCCCGAGACTGCATTCCAAGGGATTCAGAAAGCTGCACTCCCGCCTCTAATTACCAGCACGTTTACAACTCTTTTGTAGACGTCTAGCTTCACTCTGCTGTCCCTGGGTTTCTCCAAACTCCAGTTTCCCAGCTGCACCAAGCTATAGATGACTCCCAGGCCTTCTCCTCAGCCTTAACCCTCTCCAATACGGAACCAGCAACCATCCACCTCAGCTCCCCAGGACTTTTCCTAAGCCCCTACTGCACTGAATGGCTCCCAGGGCTTCTCTGTGAACTGGAAACCCCCAGCAAACACAAAGGTAAATTGAAACCTGAGAGCCTTCTTAAGCTCCACCCGTCTCCATGACAATGTAGCCTTTCAGGGTTCTTTGAATGTTTCTAAACTCATTTAACCCTAACTTCCAAAATAAAACATCTCACTGAACTGCACTTTGCAAGCAGTATAAACACCACCTCGCCGGCTAAGTAAGCCCACCTAACAGAAGTGTAACAGGTGAAATACAGGATCTTACCTTTCTAGCTTTTAACCCATTAAGTCAACATGGCCCCCAACTTTGAAGTGTAATAGACTCCAAGCTGCTTTAATTGCATTTAATCCTATTTTCTACAGTTCAGCATTAATCTTCCCAGAACATTACCTCTAAAATATTAACATGAACTATGAACTAGATATTTGTCACATGCACAAATACCTGTTCACATGAGTATAAATAGCAGTGCACGTTACTAACGAGCCTGATCTTGTTCTTGCCTGGTGGCAATAGGGGTCACTGTACAGAGCAGAAATCTTGACTCATTTCCACCTTCTTTCCTGCCTCCTAACCGATTGATTGATCAAAGCCATCACCTGGTGTGAATCATATCCGAGGTCCTTGGGTTGTTACCCCCACTCTGCTGAGTTTGTTGGTCTCGGCTGAACTACAATTGCTTCAGTGCAGGAGCAAGCAAAAATCAGCTGCAGCTCCTGTGTTTTATTTGCTGTCAACATGCGAGGAATTGGATCAGGTATAAGAGTGCTCTTGGTTCCACATACTACATTTAAAGGTGCCATATAAATGTGAGGAGTTGTTGTATCTAACTTCTACCAGCCCTGCAATCCTCTGAGATCTCTATACTCCTCCAATTTTGGTCTTCTATGCATTCCCTGTTTTAAATGCTCCACCACTGGTGGCCATGCTTAGGCCCTATGCTCTGGAAATTCTTCCATCAACTTCACTGCCCCCCTCTGTCCTGTTTACAGTCCTTTAAAATCTACCTCTTTGACCAAGCCTTTGGTCACCCACCCTTATTTAATTTGGTTTAATAACACTTCTATGAAGCCCCTTGGGACAGTTCACTACGTTAAAGGCGCTGTATAAATACAAGTTGTTTTTGTTGTACCTTGGAAAGAATTGATGACTTGAGAAGGAAAATTGGGAGGAAAGCCCAACCAAGAATTTTGAGCTTCTTGCTCCAAAAGTGCAGATGAAATGTTACTAACATCGGCTTTTTCCCTTATATTTTTGTCTGTCTGTTTCAGCCTAGAATGTGTGATCAACAGCCCCCCCCAGACCGTGCCTCCATCAGGGCCTTACGTTGCGACATCACCATCCGCCACTGAGATTGGTTTCACTTCGCCATTCACCTCTGTGGCTCACCCACCTGGAATGTGAACAAAAAAGACAATCACCTATATTCTAAGAGATGGGCTACATAAAGCACTTTGTTAGAGGACACTGTATAATAGCATTCCTAATCAGTATTTTATAGTCAACTGTATAGTTCATTAGTGAGAGAAACTTTTTAAGGATGGTCAGTGAGTAGGGGAACAGAACTCGCTCCTGCCTGTCACTTGGCCTGGAACTGCACAATCCACGGTTGGAGCTAACCTGACTCTTTGCCATTTGGGTTCAGACCTAGTGCCTGCCCACTGTATATACCACTGTATGGATCGCTGTAGAAAAATTAAGTTGTGAGGTTACAAGAGAGTTGAGGAGCTGCTCCTGCCCTGTGTGTGTGTGTATGTGTGTGTATGTGTGTGTGTGTGCACGCACGCCAATAGGGCTGGAGCCTGTGATAAGACAAGGTTGATCAGTGTCAACCATTACAAGTATGACTTGACAGAATGGGATAATGTTCTGCATACATGACAACCAGATATTATGGAAAGCTGCAGATGGGGCCAGTCATTACTCTGATGGCAAGTGAGCTTTACCAGTGGGAGTAAGGGGGCTCCTGTCTCCTATCACCCTTTGAAGTCAGCCATGGTTCTGTCATGAGCTGAGTGCTGCTGGCTGCATTGGCAGGATGTGCAGAATGTAATGACACATAAAGGTGACTTCCACATGCTTCAAGACAGTGATTGGCTTCATGGCTCACTGTTGCTTTATCAGATCCAATTTTTCTGTGAATTTGGTTCCTGGATCATTTAACCAAAAATTTACATATCATTTGGGTTAATCTCTGTGTTTGGACTCTTGTCCTGTTGGAGCTGCATTTAACAAAGGAAAAGAGCAGATTACAAGGGTTGGACATATCACAGTTTATTGGTGGTATTGAGAACCATCATGTGGGCATGCAGTCATTGTATAGGATGCAAATACTTTCATGACATACATTGTGATTCTTTTGCAGTTTCCTCCTACACAATTGGATCCCCAAATATTTTTACATTCAGCTCACAGTGGTTTCCTTGTTGGAACAATATCTTATATCAAACAATCTCTCCCGGAACTAACTTTGTTTATCTCTACCTAACATGACTCTCTTTTTCTGAGGCAGGATCTCTCATTTGCCCAGCAAAGCTTATGGGATCCCTTCCTTAATACAGAAACCACCACCTCTTGTCGTAAAACTGCCTTCTGCTTGGCCCTGACATTATACGGGGTGAATCTGGTGTTGCTGGGTACAAGCTGGGGTGACGGTTCAGTATTACAGTATTATAAATATAGCTGTCTGCATCCAGTGGTTCAGTGCTGACGGTGGGAGCAATTAAAGGCAGGCCATGTGGGGAGAGTGAACTGTTGCCAGATTTGTACGTAAGTGCAGCCCTATTGTTTTTAACTTTGGATGTGGTAATTATGTAACCGAGGTCCAGGAAATTTGGAACATAGCTGACCAAAAACTGCAGTAGAGACTCCTGGAACCAGACAGTTCTGTTCATGTGGAAGGTGCTTGAAACTGGAAATTTAATTCAGTAGGAGAAAGGCAGGATCCTTTTTTAAGTTGAATGTAATATAGAAGGAGATTTAATGCTGAAATAGAGATTGATTGCTTGAGCTTATCAGGATGGATGGAATTTCTTGGTAAGTCATGAGCAAGTGGATCTGTCCGTCTTGTTGAGACCAAATGGTCACTGCCTTGCAAACCTAAAGATAATTGTGTGCAATGTTTTGGGCTGCAGACGTCTGGAAGACCTGTAGCTTTATTTTACTTATTGCTTCTTTTGGAAGGTTAGCTGTTGTGGGTTGCTTCAGCAACTTGTACTATACTGGTCCCATCACTTGCTGTGGGGTTCCAAGCTTGGAGCCACTGAATTTCTGAGGTTGCCAGTCAGATGCCAGGGAGATGACTGACGAGCAGTTGAGAATTTCAATGAACCCCTCTCGACCCACTCACCAGGCTCCCATTCCACCCTCTCTGTAATTTTGTTCTGTAACTAGCTACCTGCTTTTAATAAACCACCATTGCCACTATTTAGAAAGCCGGGAAGTGGATAGTGCTAGTTTAATGTTCGGAGTCCTGGAACTTCGGTTGAGCTTTCATTTTGTTTGTCGACTTTTTCCGGCAGCCCCTCCTGTCTGAGACCATGTGACTGTTGGCCGGTAGGACCTGCGGGACTCTAGACTTAACATCAAGTATTGGCTCGCTTCACTCATTTCGTACCAAAGCCTTTTAAGAGAAAAAACGTGGAGTAGATGAGGCTTTTTTTTTAGAAAGGAAGAACTTGAGGTGTGTGATTGCCTTTGATGCCCCTCTGTGCTTGGTTTCCATTTACTTGCTGTTTAACACTGTACAGCAATTGTGTTATCAGATAGTACTGTGTTATTCCAGTTAACTTGCTGTAACTCAGAAGGGTTAAAAATGATTCTTTCCAATCATTGGTCTAGAGAACCACTCAGTAGGGATGACACAATATATGAAGAAAATAAATTTACGGTCATTGGTGCCAATTTTATATTTTTTATATAATATTTAATTATATATATTATATATATATATATATATATAATATATATATGTATATATACATACAGTGAGAGTTGTCTAACTTCCGGCTATCCAGAGAGATCAGTCTTGTCTATTGTTGACACTCATAACATCATTACAAACAATAAATTCATTGATTGAGGATATGAGTGAGAATTTCAAAGAGGTCCAACAAGTGTTCGCAGCTGGAAACCGTGCAAAGAAACAAGAGAGGCACAACTCGCTTAACACCATGGAGCATGGTAAAGGGTAACTTGGAATGGAATTATTCACAGAGAATTCTGAGAGACTTTACAAAAATGTGGAGATAGGAAAAAGAGAAAAGTGCATTCCTTGGATTGGTACCATTTTGTAAGGAAGACCCAGCTGTCTGAAGTAAGCCTCAGCTGCGATGGTTATAAATGAGTATTCTTCACACGCCTGCGCCGACGACCCCCCCCCCCCCCCCCGCACAATGTGTTAATTGTTTCCTGAGCTTTTTGAAATGGGGCTTAAGGTGATCATGCAAATTATTAAACACACACGTTGCTAAAGTGTTTATGCTGCGACTTAACAGTTTTTTTGAGTTGCTGGCTGTCAAATCAAATTGACCTTTTTTCCTGATTCAACTCCAAAAGCCCAGGTGGCTAAAAAATAGTTTGTTTGACTGAAGTGTGTGTGTGTGTGTGTGTGTGTCCCTTAGCAACAATCTTTAAGGAAAAAGTGTTTCTACAGCATTCAAAAAATCAGGTACACTGTTACCACATAATATATGATAATTTTAGTAAAATACTAATCTAACCCTTGCACTCAAGTGTAGCCTTTAGATGAATTAGAGCTAAAGGCCAGGAGAACAATTGGACTAAGGCGCATTTTAAAGTCAGACGTCTATCCTCACATTTATGTTTCCATTATAAATTGTTCGTCCACATTTAATAACCGCCCATTTAAACTTGTTATTCGGTAATAACACCCCCCTGCCAGTAGTAATGACTTTTTTTTTTCTTTATTCTTTCATGGGATGTAGGCATCGCTGGCAAGGCCAGCATTTGTTGCTCATACTTAATCGCCCTGGAACTGAGTAGTTTACTAGGCCATTTCAGAGGGCAGTTCATGTGGATTTGGAGTCACATGTAGGACAGCCCAGGTAAGGTTAGCAGATTTCCTTCCCTCAAGGACATTAGTGAACCAGATGGATTTTTATAACAATCGATGATAATTCATGGTCACAAATACTGAGGCTGGATTTATATTCCAGATTGCGACGAGTGGGGTGCAGGTATAATTAAAGTCTGATATGTTTAACACTGGGAGTTGCCATTAGAATTGGGTTTATAGATTTATAATGGGATGGATAGTTGATTGGGATGTATGTTTTAGAACCCTTTTCTTAGCTCTGTGGGATTGAAGTTCAGGTACAGCCCACCTGCACTAGGCATGGTTGAAAATCTGTTTGGTCACCTTACCCAAGTTACCAGTGGGTGGAAGTCGAGAGCAGAGTAGCTTTGTTTGTTGGTGGCATGCTTCATCAAAGCATTAGATTTATTCAGAGACCAAAATGAGTTGTAAGGAGCAGGACAAAAAGAAAATCACGGGGATTTACAAGGTATCTTGTACTTTTCTGATTTACAGATTGTCCATTTCAAACTAACCATCATAAACTGTAGCACAGAAGGAGGCCATTCATCCCATGATGTCTGCATTGGCTCTCTGCAAGAACAATTCAGCTAGTGCTGCTCCCCTGCCGTTTCCCTGTAACCCTGTAAATTTTCCCTCTTTGGGTAAGGATCCAAATGAAATATGATTGGGATTTTTTTTTTAAGATCCTTTGCGAGTTCTCCAAAATAGTATTTTGTGAGGATTGTCGGGTACACTGGCTATTTGAAAATAAAATCTTTTAAAGCTGAAGAAATCATTTCAATAAGCTTGAGCATCTGATGATGCATCATGAACAGCCATGTTCCTTCTGGAGTTTACTTGATTGTCTCAGGGAGGTAGGGAAGATTTATTTCCTCAATTGGTTAGTTTTTTTGTCATAACTAACTAATAGGAAAAGCAATACGGGGGGCTAAATGGTCTTCCCATATGCTTATGTGAAATAAGTGGAATAATTTATTGGTGACAATAGCTACATCTAAAACAAGACCCTCTTCAGAACAATCTGACAGACAGTTCTCAGTGAAGAATTTGTGAAATATGTTGAAATGTAGGTGAGTACTCCACTTCATTGCCTCCATATGTGTTTCTTTTCCCCCAACTTCATTCAGTACAGTGACAGGGAAAATTATGGGTCTTAGCCCTTAAACAGCCTGACTAGCAGTGGGCACAGTGAAATGTTTTTTTTTCCCTTAACAAGTGGAAATGAATATGAGAGAGATAAGTCAGCACTTTGGAGCGACTGGCCAACAGGTTCTTCAGTTGCAGTGTACTGAATAATCCTGCATGGCTTTCTCTTGTGGAGCTTTTACAGTGCAATGAGTTAAGTAGCACTTATTCTTTACAAAAATCCAAGGACCAATAATGATATGCAAGTTGATGTGGTCTTTTGTACATAGCTCTGATTTGCTCAGTATGTTAGGTGATCTCTTTGCTTGGAAAGCCAATCATTGGCATTGTGTCTAAGGGACCCAGGTGGTGACATGGGGTACCCAAGTTCCAAATTTCCATGGTACAGCCTGTTCTGGTTGAGTCCCATTCCAATTAAGTGGATGGGATTCATGTCTTTGAAGATTTTAGATTTGGCATGTGGCCATGCATCTAACATCAATAGCTAATGCAGTGAGCATGATTGGGGAGTTCTGGAGTTTTATTCTGCGTTTGCATAGTTCTGATAACCATTTGGAAAACAGATTAATTTATTGGATAAGGGTGTTACCTGCTGTAAGTATGGCACCTCATAGACCAGATTGAGTTAGCAGTCAAGTTGGCTTCAGCATCCTTAGTCTATAAAATGCTCATATGTGGACAGCAGATAAGAACAGGACCTGCTTTGGGTGTGATGTACAAGTGTGGGCAAATAGCCTAGCAATACCCATTTACTTCATAGGAAAAATGGGCACCAGGGGTGCGGTGCTGGTTGGCATCCAGTGCCTATGGAACTGCACTGCAGCTGTAATCGCCAGCTGCTAGAGATTAAACAAGAAAAAATAACATTTTTCTTTTGGGGGTTGGAATATAGGGAGTGCTAAAACAATTGTGGCATTACATCAGCAATCCACAGTACGTGTGTTGACATTTGTAATCCAGTCATGCACAGGTAAAGGCACAAGTAACACCTTCATTTGAAAATATTTCTTCAACCTCACTACTACACAGGACATCATCTATCCTGTGCCCAGCTGCACCAGTGTAAAGTCTCTGCAATGTTACTTGTTGTCAAAGATTCTTTGATTTTGCAATTTCATCACTGCACGATATAATGGATCAGAATATGCTCTGGCTTCATGTGTGTAATGGCATGGCATGGATCATAGGGCACTCTCTATTTGGCATGCACAGAACCACACACTTTTGTGAATGGGGGACCGCAACCTGGGATGGTGTGTTTTGTAAATTGGGAATACAGTGTTTTTGCATTGTTCTGTTTGTGTGGCTCTGTTGAGAATGCCACAGCTCATCTGTAAAAAGCAGTGAACGTGATATGTTTATACATACAAATTAAATAATGAAACATTAAATATACCTAGTCTTTTTCAGATGAAAATCGTAAAAGGGCAGGATATCAATTTTATGGGTCTTTAAATCTAAGAAGCAGCAGTTAAATAACCTGTTTTCCTAAAAATAATTGATCTTCTGACTACATTGACAAGACTATAAAAGAAAAAAAAACTTGCATTCTCAGGATGCCTCAAAACGCTTTATAGCCAATGAAGTAATTTTGAAGTGTAGTCACTGTTAAAGAATTTGTCCTACGCCAGTATATGTATGTTAGTTAGCTTTTCAATTCAAAATATCACCATTTTCAGCACTGCATTCTGGCATAACTAGGACTCTTGAGCATTGCCATCCTATAATCTCCTTCATTGAATCTGTGTACCTTTAATGCTTTGATTTGTTCGTTAAATTGATGGCCGTATACCCTGGAGAGTTACAGTCTTCTGGATTGGAATTCTGGAATTGCCTCCCTAAATCTCTCTTCACCCCCCCCCCCCCCCCCCACCCACCCAAAATGCCTGTGTTTCTCTTAAAACACTTCAGAAAACCTACTTATGACTAAGCTTTTCAGTTGTCATGATATCTCCTTATCTGGCTTGATGTCAAATTGTGTTTGATAATGCTGTGAAGTGCCTTGGGATGTTTCAATGCGTTAAAAGTGCTGTTTAAATGCAAGTTGTTATTTGCTTAAATCTTTGGTTTGCTGACTTTGAAAATCTTTCAGTTTTTGTACCGTGCCTTTGCCCTATCATTGACATGACATTGATAGCCTTTGTAAAGCCATCAATGCTGCTAGAGTGGAAAATGGACATGTCTCGCCTCTGTAGCAACATCTGCCTTTAAATGGGGATTTAGGCATCCAATGAAGAATTATTACTAGTGAATCTCCTGTAGTAGTGTTCCTCAGCAGTCTGGAATACTATGATATTTAGCTGCTAACATAGCTGTTCCTACAAGCCAGGTGCTCCCTTTGGAGAATCATAGACTCTTACAGCACAGGAGACTATTTGGCTCATTGTGCCTGTCTCGGTTCTTTGAAATAATTATCCAGCTATTCTCCATTGCCCTGCATTTTTTCTCCCCTTCAAGTATTTATGCAATTACCTTTTGAAAGTTATTATTGAATCTGTTTCCATCTCCCTTTCAGGCAGTGCATTCCAGATTGCAACTCACTGTGTAAGAAAAAATTCTCGTCTGCTCCCCTCTGGCTCTTTTGGCAATTAACTATAAACCTGTGTCCATGTGGTAACCCATCATCCTGGAAACAATTTCTCTTTGTCTACTCTTACAAACTCTTTCAAAATTTTGCTTGATTTTGTATGCCTCTGTTAAATATACCCTTAACCTTCTCTGCTCAAAGGAGAACAATTCCAGCTTCTCCAGCCTCTCCGCATACCTGAATGTACCAGGGATGAGATACTTCAGTTAAATCTCCCCGAGGTGATCTAAATAGGCACAGTGAGATAGCTGCTTGTAGATGATATGATCACTCAATTATTACAGCTACTTGCACATTTTTGGCTCCAGGTCAGGAAAAAAAAATTGTGAATTCCCCTTTTTTTAAAAAAAGGAATATTTTGCATTTGTAAGAAAGTTTGACAATAATAACTTTTATATATGTTCATAAGCTCTGCAGATTTTTGAATACTGTAACACAAATTATATTGTTGAGATTGAATATGTAGATGGTGGTCATAGAAGGTTTAATAGTTGCCTTGCTTTATTATCACCATGTGGAGAAAGCCCATCTTTATGGCAGTGTCCAAACAGATAGAAGTACTATAAGCTGAATAGAAGATTTAAAAGTTTGCTGTGGACCATAGAACCTTTATTTTAATTTCTGGTGCAAACCACTCCGCCAGTCTAAGGTAAAACTTTTACTTAATGTGTTCCTTATAATGGTTGGGCTTGGTGGGACATCCATAACTAAGGTTCAAGTGAACCTAAGTGATATAAGTGACCTTGAAACTTGTGCATTGAATCCAAATTGTTGTAACCTCAAAATTGGGAGACTGCCCTCCCTCAGGGATGCTGTTGCCTGAGTTATATAAGTCATTGAATTTAACTGGGTATAGGGCCTACTTATATGATGAGAGGCAACATCATTGGAGTTTTAAAATAGGGAAGTCTTGTTACAACTGTACAGGGTGTTGGTGAGGCCGCACCTGGAGTACTGTGTAAAGTTTTGGTTCCTGTATTTAAGAAAGGATATACTGGCAATGGAGGCAGTTCAAAAGAGATTCACCAGGCTGATTCTGGGATGAAGGGGTTGACTTATCAAAAATGGCTAAACAGGTTAGGCCTTTATTCATTGGAGTCTAGAAGAATGAAGGGTGATCTTATTGAAATATACAAGATTCTGAGGGGGCTTGACAGGGTTAATGTTGAGAAGATGTTTCCACTAGTGGGGGAACCTCTAACTAGAAAACATTGTTACAGTATAAGGGGATACTCATTTAAAACTGAGGTACGAAGGAATTTCTTCTCTTAGGGTAGTGAATGTCTGGAGTTCTGTACCTCAGAGAGTTGTGAGGCTAGATCACAAAGTATTTAAAAGAGGAGGTGGATTTTTGAAATATCGGGGAGTTGAGGGCTATGAGGAGCTGGCAGGAAAGAGGAGTTAAGGCCTGGGGCAGATCAGCCATGATCTTATTGAGTGGCAGGGCAGGCTTGAGGGGCTGAGTGGCCTATTTTTTTATGTTCTTATGTCATGCTTTTTTCTACCAGATTTATTAATTGCTGCATAATTAAGTTGCAGCAGTACCTGTTCACTTTGCCTGCCCTAACACAGAACCAAATTAGAACTCTTGAAAAATGGCAAGTTATAACTCCCAGTTTTAAAGAATGACTGTGACGCAGTTGCACACACAAACATTGAGGTAGTCCTTCAGCAGAGTCAAGTGTTTCTCGGCCTTTAGAAGTATACTTGGCCGTTCATAATTCATCTCGTTTTGGAAGACAGATGAGGCATCATCAAATCAGGTCTCAGATTCTCTTCATTCATATCCTGTTGTCAATAACTTGATCAACGAGGATTTGGAAGGCAGAGTTCCATGTTGAAGAAAAGGCCCTGGAAGGCTTCAGACTAATCTAGGATTAGCTTTATTTCAAGAAATATTTGTATCCACTGTGCACATTTCGCAATGATTGTCTAGTCCAGAACACACTGCTCTCCTAGTCCGATTCCTACCTATCCCAATACTCGGCATTACATCCTAAGTGTTCTGCAACTGCTGGCAATGTGGTTACATGCGGTGTGAGCCAGATTCCACTATTGCTATGCTCATCATTTATATGCTATCACCTGGCAACATCATCCAATAAATCACACAATATTGCAACATCCAAGCTATATCTTTTTGTCTGAGAGATAATATAACATGAGTGTCTCATGGTTTAATGTACCTGCCATTAAACATATCTTTCAACTTGCTATGTGCAAAGCCTACAAAGACCGGAACTCTCAACAGACGAGGAGAAATCAGAGTTCCTGCTCCTGACTGTATCGACTGAACTATCCTGGATGTCACCAATGCAGAAGTCAGGTGAAAGTAGATCCAACTGGCTGTGATGCTTCTCTCACTGCCAAAATTGAAGATATGTATGAGAGAAATTTTATTAGCAAAGGAGTTGTGCTAAAGAACTACAGGATGGTAAATGTTACATCCTTCAAGGAAGAGGTAAGGGAGAAGCCAGGAAATTATAGCCAGTTAGTCTTGTCTGTGGGTAATGTCTATTATAGCTTTTCAAACTAGTTTAATCTTGTGTGGGATAATCCAAAATAGTCCACTGAAGTCATGTTGGTCCTTGTCCGTTTCGTTGAGTTTATTTAAGTTGCAACGTAAAAAAAATTGGAATACTGTGGATTTTGGAGACATGAATTTAAGAAGGTGCTGTATGAGAGGTTAGTTAGGAAACTAAGGTAAATATTCAAAGGAATGTAGCCATATCCAAGGGGAAGAAGAGTAGGGGTAAATGAATGTTTACCGCGGTGCTAGAGCTGTTTTATATAAATGACTCAATCACTGAATTGTTACAGTATAGGAGGAGGCCATTTGGCCCTTCGTGTCTGCACCGGCACTCCAAACGTCCAATTCACCTAATGCCATTCCCCTGCCTTCCCGTAGCCCTGCACATTCTTCTTTTTCAGATAACAGTCTAATTCCATTTTGAATGTCTCTATTGAACCTGCCTCCCCCACATTCTCTCAGTCATTGCATTCCAGACCTTAACCACTTGCTGTGTGAGAAATCTTTTCCTCATGTCGCTTTTGCTTCTTTTGCCAACCTGTCCTGCCACCTTCAATGACTTATGTACATATACACCCAGGTCCCTCTGCTCTGGCACCTCCTTTAGAGTTGTACCCTTTATTTTATATTGTCTCTTCATGTTCTTCCTATCAAACTGAAACATTTCATATTTTTTCGCATTGAACTTCATCTGCCACCTGTCCGTCTATTCCACCAACTTGTCTATGTCCTTTTGAAGTTCTATACTATCCTCACAGCTCACAATGCTTCCAAGTTCAGTATCATGACTCATGGACAAAAGATGATTAATATCAAAGTTTTCTGAGGGGACCAAATTGAGGGACATGGCAAACTGTAAAGACTACAGATTAAATAGACAAGCTAAAGGGTGAGCAGATACGTGGCAGATGCAATTCAGTATTGGGTAATGTGAGCATAGTAGATTTTGTGGGAAAAGAACAGTAAATGATAGTGAAAAGTGTAATGTTGTTGAGGTTGGAAAAACAAACAGATCAAAGGGTGCAGTTTCATAGATTTATAAAGTTGTGAATGCAAGTAGAAAAGGCAATAAAAGGTTAATTAGGTTTCCTACATGGACAAAAGACTGATTTTGATTAAACACTAGTTGGTACTGTTGCATTCAGTTCTAGCTATCCCATTATGGAATTGAACCATGGAAAGAATCAAGGGATTACAATGGTTTGAAACCAGCAATACTGGTAGATGCCTGATGACTGAAATGGTTGTCTTCTCTAATTTTATTTCGATATTAATGGATTTCCTATTGTGTTACTCATGGATATGGTGTCGTTATAATGGCCATCAATCGAGCCTAGACAGCAAACATTATTCACAATCTTGCCCTCATAATTTTTCTTTACTTCTGTGAACATTAAAAACTATGTGCAGCAGTGACTACTTCATTAGCTTTGGGTTGGCCTAAGGTCACGAAAGGTGCTATATAAATGCAAGTCTTTCTTTCTTATTTCTTCTGCAGGGGAGTTTTTCTTTAGGCCCGGCTTTTATTTCCTTCAGTTTGCTGAAGCTTTGCTTTTATATAGTACCTTTTCACCCCCTCAATGTCTAAAAGTGCTTCAGCTAATGCATTTATTTTGCTGTGTAGTCACTGTTATTGTGCAGGCAAGGTTCTACAATAATCAAGGAACTGAATGACCAGTTAATCTATTTTGTCGTTTGGTAGTACGGAACTTGAGTATTGCTGAAAAAAGAAATGTCTAAACTTTTTGTCTTGCACTCATCAGGACACTCGCAAGCACACCAATATAAGGGGAAAACAACAATTTATATTGTGTAAAGAGAATGCTGATTGGTTGGCGACTGGCGTTGCCATGGGGAATGCACCAGTGATGGTGACTGACATTTAACTGCCAAGCCTTGTGTGAAATTTAAGCCAGTCAGCTTTACTCTTGTCAAGGCATTGCCCTGAGGAATGAGTCAGCAAATGGCTGTCACTTATTTTGATTAGCTGAAACAGGCACAATGTGTGTACATATTCTTTTTGTCTGCAAAAACAGGGGCCTTTGTATTAATATATCTAGCTTCCAGTACACGCAAATGCACCAGACTGTGAGTCCGACTGATGATCTTAAATTGATTGTCAGCATAATTCTTGGCACACAGGATTATTTAGCAAATGTTGCTTTGACATGTCTCTTTTTCAGCAATTTTGTTGGGTACTCAACTGCAGTGGGCTTGAACCAACACCCTGATGATACAAACTGGTAGTGGTGAGTTCAAAAGTAAATTTGGGGCAAAAATACTAACAAATCTAAGTGTACTTTGATAGCATCATGAAGTCTGAAAATACTGAGGAAATGGGACCAATGACTTGTGAGACTAAATGGGTTAAATGTAGGAGGACAGATTTCATATACTAGGCTTGCATTACCTTGAGTAATTAAAGGGTAATCTAATTGAGGTGTTTAAGATGATTAAAGAATTTGATTGGGTCGATAGAGATAAACTATTTACTCTGGTGGATTATTTCAGAACAAGGGCGCATGATCTTAAAGTTAGAGCTAGGTCATTCTGCGGTGATGTCAGGAAGCACTTCTTCACACAAAGGGTAGTGAAAATCTAGAACTCTCTTCAAAAGTTATTGAGTTTGGGGAATCAATTGAAAATTTCAAAACTGAGTGATATATTTTTGTTAGGCAAGGGTCTTTAAGGATTATAGAGCCATTTTGAGAAGATGGACCTAAGGAACATAGGAGCAGGAGTAGATCATTCAGCCCTTGAGCCTGCACTGCCATTCAATAGATCAGGGCTGATGATCTACCTCAATGCCATTTTCCCGCACTATCCCCATATCCTTTGGTATCTTTAATATCTAGTTATCTATTTTAATGTATTGAATATATTTAATAACTGAGCCTCCACAGCCCTCTAGGGTAGAGAATTCAAAAACTCACCACCCTCCAAGTGAAGAAATTCCTCCTCCTCTCAGTCCAAGGTGACCTCCTTATTGTGAGACTGTCCCCTGGTTCTGGACAACCCAGCCAGGGCAAACATCCTTCTTGCGTCTATTCTGTCGTGCCCAGTAAGAATTTTGTATGCTTCGATGTGATCACCTCTCATTCTTCTAAACTCTAGAGAATTTAGGCCCAGTCTCTCTCATAGGACAATCCTGCCATCCCAGGGATCAGTCTGGTGAACATTTGTTGCACTCGCTATGGCAAGAGTATCCTTCCTTGGGAAAGGAGACCAAAACTGTACACAATACAGGTGCAGTCTTACCAAGGCTCTATACAATTGCAGCAAGACTTATTTACTCCTGTACTTCAATCTTCTTCCAAGAAAGGTCATAATACCATTTGCCTTTCTTATTGCTTATTGCAATGTATGTTAGCTTTCAGTGACTTATGAACAAGGACACCCTGGTCCTGTTGGACATCAACACTTCCCAATCTCTCACCAATTAAGACATACTCTGCATTTCTGTTTTTCCTACCAAATGGATAACTTCACATTTTTCCACATCATATTCCATCTGCCATGTTCTTGTCCACTCACTAAGCCGATTTAATCCCCTTGCAGCGTCTTTGACTCTGCCCAATCCAGCATTATTTTCTAAGTGTCCAGTTACCATATCCTTTATAATAGATTTTCCTGTTACTGATGTCAGGCTAACAGGCCTGTAGTTCCCAGTTTTCTCTCTCCCCTCCTTTCTTAAATAGTGGGGTTATGTATGCTACCTTCCAATCTGCAGGAACTATTCCAGAATGAATAGAATTTTGGAAAATGACCACTAACACATCCACTATCTCTACAGCTTCCTCTTTCAACACTCAAATGTAGATCATCAGGTCCAAGGGATTTATCAACTTTCAGTCCCATTCCTTCTCCAGTACTAGTTTTTTCACTAACTTCACTAATTTCTTTTGGTTCCTCATTCTCACTAGCCCTTTGGTTCTCTCATATTTCAGGGAGGTTTTTTTGTACCTTCCTCTGTGAAGACATACACAAAGTATTTGTTTCATTTTTCCCCATTATAAATTCTCCCGTCTGTGCCTATAGTGGGCCTGCATTTGTCTTTGCTAATCTTTTTCCTTTTAACATACCGATAGAAGCTTTTGCAGTCCATTTTTATGTTCTTGCTAGTTTACTTTCATGGCCTATTTTCTCATTCTTTATCAGTTTCTTGGCCCTCCTTTGCCTGATTCTATGATGCTCCCAATCCTCAGGCTTACTATTTTTCTTGGCAACTTTGTAAACCTCTTCCTTTGAACTAATCTTTAACTTCCCTTGTTAGCCATGATTGGATCACCTTTCCTGCTGAATTTTTATGCTTCAAAGGAATATAAATTTGTGCTAAACCATGTATTAATTCTTTAAATACTAGTTATTGTCTGTCTACCATCATACTTTTTAATATACTTTCCCAATCTACCACACCAATTTGCCCCTCATACCTTCATAGTTTCCTTTGCTTAGATTTAAGACCCTAGTTTCGTATTGAACTACATCACTTTCAATCTTGTAAAATTCCATCATTATGGTCACACTTCCCTAGAGTCTCCTTTACAATGAGATTATTAATTAGTCCTTTCTCATTGCACAATACTAAATCTAAAATAGCACATTCGCTAGTTGATTCTATAACATACTGTTCGAGAAAAACAGCTTGTATATTTCAAGAATTTGTCTTCCACAACATTACTGCTAATTAGATCTACCCAGTCTTTATTTAGATTGAAACATGGTTACTCTTTCCTACATGTACCTCTAAGTTCCTGATTTATACCATACATTAGCACTACTGTTTGACGGCCTATAATCAACTGTTACCAATATTCACTGCTCATTGCTGTTTCTTATCTCCACCCAAACTAATTCTATGACTTAATTTTCTGATCTGAGATCCTCTATCACTAATGTACTGGCCTCATCCTTTATTAACTGTGCTACCCCACCTCCTTTTCCTGTTTGTTTATCATTCCGAAATGTTGAATACCCTTGAACATTCGGCTCCCAGCCTTGATCACCCTGTAGCCATGTCTGCATAATAGCGATTAGATCATATGTGTTTACTTCCACTTTTGCTGTCTACCTTATTACAAAGGCTGTGTGCATTCGGAGTGCCTTTAATCCTGCCTTTTTATTCTTTTTGCAACCTCTACCCTGGTACCCTGTTAAGTTTGTATGCTCTGTCTCTTCCTGCCACACACAGATTATTAATTCCATTATTGCTACCTTGCTCTCTTACCTTTTTCTTTCTCTTTAGCTCATCACACCTTCCTTCACTTGATCCCTCTTCCCCCTCACAGCCTACACTATTTAGTTTAAAAGCTTCTCTACTGCCCTATTAGTAGTAGTAGTACTGCTCCTAGTTATATGACTGGCACAGTTCAGTTGAAAACCATCCCATTAATACAGCTCCCACTTTCCCCAGTACTGTTGCCAGTGCCTATGAATTGAAACCCATTTCTTCCATACCAATCTTTGAGCAACGCATCTCTCTTATTTACTCTACTCGAATTTGATTATGTCTCGGGTAATAATTCAGAGATTATTACCTTTGAGATTCTGCTTTTTAATTTATCCCCTAGCTGTTCATACTCTCTCAGCAGAACCTCTTTCTTAGTCCGACCTATGTTGTTTGTCCCTACATGGCAGCAACTGGATCTTCCCCATAATGCTTCAAGTTCCTCTCTAGCCCAGAGAAGATGTTACGAACCTCGGTACCAGGCAGGCAACACAGCCTTTTGGATTCTCATTCTTGATACAGAGAACTGTGTTTATCCCCCTGACTATGCTGTCTCCTACGTTGCTATTAAGTCTCCCCACTTGAATGGCTTCCTGTACCATAATACCATGGTCAGTTCGCTTATCTACCCTGCAGCCCCTGCTTTTGTCAGAATCCAAGAACCTCAAACCTGTTGCAGGGCTGAGGCTCCTCCACTTCTACTGTCTCAATTCCCATACCTGCCTCACTCGCAATCCCTCCTGTCCCTGATGATGGACCAACTCAGATGACCCTATCCTAAGGGGTGTGACCACCTCACCCATGATCCAGTTGAATGGTGGGAAAAGTTTGAGGGGCTGAATGGCCTACTCTTGTTCCTATGAGTGTAGCGCACATTGAAGCTGGGCTGACAGTAAGAAGCATTCTGTGTGTAGGCCAGGCACCCATCTTGAACAAAGGGCTACCACCTTTTTTGCCATTCCAATTGGTTAGGGTTTGTGACATGGATCAGCTGATTGATTGCACTATATCATATCTTAGGTTTCATTGGTCCTACATGTAAAAGCGACTGAACGAATAGAAATTGAGAAATTTGATGGGTTGACATTCTCCCTGGATATGTTTTTATTTCAATCAGTTTTACTTTTAAACAAAAGTGGTATGTTTATTCTTCTGAGTGACTAACTGAATTAGATTATTATCGGTGACTTTCACCGGGGCCAGAAAAAAAAAGCACGTTAGTTCCCCTTTTGCTCCCAAGCTTCTAAGCATGCCTATTTTGACCATGATGGCATCTGCACCTGGTTCTGCTCAGTCATTATAATAACACTTGAACATTTTAATTTGTTTAAATTTAAATAATACTGAACATTTTTTTGTCAACAGCTGCAATTTCTGTACAGTTTTAAAAAAAAACAATTTTACATCTCTTACCTCCTACAAATGTATTTTAAAATGGGTCACTTTCAGCTGTTGGCATACAATTGTCAGTAATTTTTGAGTTTGCAAACGAAATAAATATTTAAAGAAAAATTAAATATCAAAAATGCTTGTTTATAACTAACCAAAAAGGAGTAAAATAATATATGTACAATGTTTCATATGATTCAAAGTTAATCAAGTAAAAGGCTGTTGACTTTTTTTCAGTTGCAAGCACACAAGCCCCTGCATTTTAAGGTTGCATGTTCAAGCCCCACTCCAGGATTTGAACACAAAGGTTAAGGCTGACATAAAAACAGAAAATGCTGGAAAAACTCAGCAGGTCTGGCAGCATCTGTGGAGGGAGAAACAGAATTAATGTTTCGAATCCATATGACACCTCTTCAGAGCTAAAGAGAGGTACAAATGTGATAGATTTTATACTGTTTAAGAGGGGTTGGAGCAGGTGGAACAAAATAGTTCAGGGATAGGTAGGAGCATGAGGGATTTAACAAAGATGTAATGGACACAAGACAAAGGGAGTGTTAATGATAGTGTTAAAGACTAAAGAAGGTACTGATAGAATGTGTTAATAGCAAACAAGGGTTAAGCGCACTGTGAAAGCAAAACATAAGAACAAGTGCAAATGGCTGTGTTGGGGGGGGGCGTGGGGTGGGGTATTGGGGGAAAAATAAAATTGAATTAAAAAAGGGGTCAAGATGGAGGAGAAAGTTCATGGTCTGAAGTTGTTGAACTTGATGTTGAGTCCAGAAGGTTGTAAAGTGCCTAATCGGAAGATGAGGTGCTGTTCCTCCAGTTTGCGTTGGGCTTCCCTGGAACATTGCAGGAGGTCAAGGATGGACATGTGGACGTGAGAGCAAGATGGTGAGTTGAAATGGCAAGTCTAGGTCATGCTTGCGGATTGAGCCAACCCAGTCTGCATTTAGTCTCCCCACTGTAGGGGATTAAGCTGATACTCCAGTGTCAGTACTGAGGGAATGCTGCATTGTTGGAGGTGCCGTTTTTTGGATGAGATGCTGAACTGAGGCCTCATCTGCTCCTTCAGGTGGACGTAAAAGATTCTGTGGCACTATTTGAAGAAGAGCAGGGGAATTTTACCTGGTGTCCTGGGCCAATATCTATTCCTCAATCAACATTATAGAAACAGATAATCTGGTCATTATTGCAGTGCTGTTTGCAGGAGTTTGCTGTGAGCAAATTGGCTGCTGTGTTTCTTACACCAAGGACTGCAATTCACAAGTACTGTATTGGTTATAAAGCACCTATGATTATGAAGGGTGCAATAGAAATGCAACTTTAAAAAAAAGGTTGTATTTGAATATTAAATTTTAGGTTGAACGTTTTTAAAAAGATATATAAAATGTTTCTATGATTAAGTTAATGAAAGAAAAGGTTGTTAACTATTTGAATCTCACCATTGGTAAGCATTTTGATGTGTACATATAGAATTCTTCCTGCAATTAAATGTTAATGAAAGAAGATGCGGTTGACTTTATCACATTAGATTAAAGTTTTGATAAATGTATGTTTTTAAAAAAAGGTTCTTTTATATGAATAAAAGTTAATGAAAAAAAGGCTGTTGACTTTTTGTATACCGCCTTTAGTTTGAACTTTCAAACAATATATAGGGAAAAAAATCAAATGATGTAAAGTTAAAGAAAGAAAACATTGCTGACTTTTTGTATATCGCCTCTGGCTTAAAGTTTTGATTTTTATATATAAAGTTTCATATGATTAAAAGTTAATAAAAGGCCGTTGAACATCATGTTTCAGGTTGAATATGATTAATATATACGAAGAAAATGCTTAAAAGCTAATTAAAGTAAAAGGATATTGACATATTCCTTATTTTAAAAAATAATCACCTTTGAAGGTAAGTGAACACCTTTACTGGAAGGTAGAAAATGTTTTTCCTTTAAGCGGCAATGGGGGGGGGGGGGGGGGGGGGCTCGGATTCCCGTCAATCCCCGCGCCGCCGCGCGCGCCGAATGGCCGTTGGTTGTCCGTTTTTTTTCGGCGCCATTTTCCAGGTTGACCAAGTTTTTGAAATAAAATTTAAAAAAAAGATCAATTTTTTTTCACGAATAAACGGGCGATGGAAGTTATAAGTCCGAGCTTTAGGGAGAGGCGGCGAACGGAATTTTTTTTTTGGGGGGGGGGGGTGGTGGGGGTTGATTATAAAAGACGAGTTGTGTGTGGTGAATGTTGTTGTTGTTGTTGTTGTGATGGTGGTGGCTGCTCCCTCCTCCCATGGTGCCTGGCGCGGCTCTAACGGTTGGCTGGCGGTTTCGGCGCCATTTTCAAGCGGAGGGAGGAGGTGAGTGAGAGGATTTTTCACTGAATATTTTTTAATGATTTTTTTTTCCCCCTCTCTCTCTCTCTCTCTTCTTCTTCCCCTCGCGTGTGTGTGAGAATATGTGTCTTTTTCTTCTCTTCGTTTCCCAACAGATACCCACCTCTTCTCCATCGACGACCGCCTTAAATAACCCCCCGAAAATTAATAATAATCCTTTTCCACACAAAAAAAAAATCATCTTTTCTTTCCCCCCCTCTCCTAATCTTTACTATTTTTTTGAAAGCTTCTCTTATTTGCTACATAAATCTCCCCTGTCAGAGAGCTTTAGTTGGGATTAATTTTAAATTGGAGCAGTTTGAGTCTGATTATCTTTATTTTGTTGAAAAAAAAAGGCAATTGCACAAAAAAGTTTTTGCTGATAGGATAAAAATGTTAAAAGTTTGTATGTCGAGGTCGCGATATGAACAGGTCTTTCGGGGATTTTTTTTTAACCTTCGCTTTTTTTTTCGGACCGCACTGTACAATTTAGTGCAGTCGAGTCAGTTTTATCAGAATTTGTGACTCGACAGAAAGGTGACTGTTTAAAACAAGTTTTTAGCAATGTTTTATCCTGTAGACTGTTAAGGGTGTGGCAGCCTGGATTAGAGACCTTAAATGCCCGATATCTTTTTGAAGCAGTCTTCAATAAATGATAATTCAACTTTTTCATGCTGCAAGAAATGTCCAGTCGTCACTGAGAAATGTTTTATAAATCCATATGTTTAATGTGCTCTGTAGGAATTGTAATTAGATTGCCAGTGGAAGTGTTTATTATGTAAGTGCTTTTCTTGGCATTCATCATTTTAACTGACTTGGCCATTTTCAAATGAATTGAGAATTTAGAATTTGAAATAATTAAACATGTCTTGAGTTTTAATGCCAAGTGTAAGTCCTTTTTTTTTAAAAAAAAAACCTTTTAATAACGTTGAACAGATTATTTTGGGGGTAAAAGAAATTCTTATCAACCTTTTTTGGAGGATGGATTTGATTTGAAACATTATAAGCCGTTTTGAGAGATTTTTTGTGGGTTAATGACTGTGTGGTCCAGCTGAGAATTGGAGGAAAAATTAAACTGGCAAAATTTTGGGTGGACCTTGATCTGATTGCATTTGACTATAATTACCCTAAATTTACTGCAAAATATTGAATTTAATGCTTAAGTTGAGGCTATTTAATAGCTCTTTCTCGTATGGTATAAACTTTAAACACAAGTATAAACGTGTATGAATACACATACAAATAGAGTCAAAGCACAACTAAATCTCTATTGTAGGTAGTTAATTCTGAATGGATAAACAAATATCATACTATGATTTTGCTTTTAACATGCGGCTTTGGATGAAATTGCACAATTTTGGAAATGTTAATGTAAAGGCTTATACAAATGCAATTGGAGAATTATATAACAACACTTCACAGCTGTCCCATTTATTACAGTGGCCAAACTGAGCAGAAAGCAAATTAAAATAAGTGCATTATCAAAAGTTAAAATTTATAGATCTGAAACCCTTTGAGAGCAGTGCACAGCATACATTAATTGCATTAACCTCGAGTTCTGTTTATTTGAATTAAGGGGTAACGAGGGAGTTGTAAATAATGGGAGGGCATGTTTTCACGTATTGTGTTTAAAGTGTAATCCTGTATGTAGGTTTTAAAAATGGGCTTTTTGGTCTAGGATGCTCAGTTTCTATGTCTTTGTCTAATATAAAGTTATGGTGCTGTACATTAAGCATAATACCTTGAGATCGGATGAGCAAGTGGCAGCTTATTTCTCTAGCAAATAATACAATGCAGCAGTTACTAATGAATGTTAAAGGAGATTTTTTTTAAACCTGTAATCCTGAGTAGTGTTTAGTTGCATATATTTTGTTATCTCTTAGGGACTTTATATGCAATTTAGCTTAAGAAATTGAATTAAATGGAAGATACTGAGAAATATTTTGGCGGATGCATTTGGCAATTAACACAGCTTAACTCTAATTTGGAGTCAGTGAAGATTAAATCATGGATTCTACACGTGTCAAACATGTGCTCTTATTACTAAACTCCACATTCAAGCTTGAGTGCAGCCGGAGATGGCGCAAAACAGCTTGGATGCATATGTGAGATCAGTGGCATGGCAAATATAATGTGTTGGGGTATTTACCTCATACAGCGCATATAATTTGTGCTGATGCATGTAACATACTTGGGTATTTGTGCTGTACAGTGGATGTTGTTTCTCTGGAATAATAGTAACTCCTGTTTAAAAAGACAGCAGTGAGTGACTGCTCCAATGTACCCAGGATAATTTAATAAAAACTTCACAACTACTACTGCGTTTATAAACCAACATATACAGTTCTGTATATTTGTGGAGATTAACTGTTTTTGGTTCATCCTTTACTTTTAAGATTTCTGGATTTATGTTAACCCATTGAAATCCCCTTTGGTTTGAAAAGATCTTTTGTTTAGTCATTGCATTTTCAGTGAAATTGGAGAATTTCTTAATTCATAGGCTCCTTTTGTACATAGTGTATACTCGCACATAAGGCAGGAAATTCCACTTATCAAAGTGGTGCTGGGGGGGTGGGCATCTTGTCCATGGGTCATATCCGCACTTGGAATGTGTTGGTTGGAGGCTGTCGAGTTTCCCAAAGCAGGAAATACGAATAAATTGCTGGAAATTGATTGCCGCCGACAGCTGGTGGTGGTTCTTTGGTTACAGAATTCAAATGTTGCAACTTCGAAGTTGGTTATTTGGAAGATCTGAGATAAGTGATGTGTGTATGTATTCAGTGTGACACTTAGGTGGGAGAGTGGGGACTCGCCATTGTAGACTAGTTTCCTTCAATATTGTGTTCCAGGGTTTTGTTAATTTCTTTTTTTTTGGTAGTGAGCTATTGATATGAAGACTGGTTGCTTCCTAACCGCTACTCCAAAGATGGTTGACCCAAAAATCAGCATCTGACCAGTGCAGTGCACTTCCTTCAATACCCTGCTTAACCTAGTGCCTATTCATACCTTAAAAAGCATGTACTGACCAGCCATTTCACTTGTCTGGTTTACATTTGGGAGATGGAGTTGTGTTGGGTGCTTGTGATTCCCTGAATTGAGGGGCAGTGTCGTGTGAAGCCCAGGGAGGTGTGATCCTACGTGGATGACAACCTGGACCTATTGCAAAGTAAGGGAAGCTGTAGTAGTAATAAACAGTGCCAAATATTTAATGTTTTTACTTTAATCCTTTTTGATGTCCATGTTTTTGTACGCAATAAGTTTTTCGGGCGAGTTTTCTTGACTGAAATTTTGGGGCTTGTTTTGCACATGGAATCTAAAATAAATAATTGCAAATGAAATGAGAGTAAATGCTGGAAATACATAGTATCAGCAGCTGGTGGGTCTGAGCCAGAAGTTAGAATGTTTTTAATGAACCATTTTGTTCAGAAACCTGGTCTCTGTTTACAACCATTTTGTTTTTATTTCAGAAATTGTAACACTTAATTGCTTTTGGCTTGAGGCAAAAAATGGTACTCTGGCACTTAAAGAGTTAATCACTAACTTCCTGGCAAATCATTCATAGTGGTAACCAATTAAATAGATCTACTCTGGTTCATAACTTTGTGTTGTATATGTACCGTATTTGGCTCCACTTGGGCATTTGTATAGTAAGAAATCTGATATTCATCTATTGTGTGCAAAGCTAGTTATTTGTAAATGCACATTGCTTTTTGATTTTCATAGAGGAATAATTACCCAGTTGACGAGATCTTTTAATATCTCATATAGGGTGGTATTGTAACCAAATCATGAAAACCTATTTGATATATAAATTTAATATGGCCTACTTTAATTGTCAGAACTGAAATATTTACGGAGTTAAACAATTTGGGCCAGTTTCAGTTTTTTGCATGAATTTTTAAAAAAATCAAGTCACACATTTTCAGTGTTTGGGTGACCTCCAGGTCCCTGCCTTTCCCATTCTTTTCTTAGCAAATTGATGTAGTCTCTTGTGCTTCTCCCTCCAGATTACTTCCGCTCTACTTTAGGGGCCCTTGATATTGGTCTGTGCTGTGCTGGGATGGCAAATTGGGCAGAAAGAGGTTTGAATCTGCACCATCTGCCTGCACAGGTTTTATGTATAAGAAGCAAGGTTTTATGTTGAGCTTGTGCTGCTTTTTCTAATGTAAAGCAATTGGTTGCAAGGAATTGGAAAAGGAAACATTTTAGTTCTCTGTTGCCTTCACTAAATTGATGGTATTTTTAATCTCTTAGTGGTGAGTGCTGATGTCCCAGTAGTCGGGAATTTGTCTCGTTCAGATCAGGAGTCCAAACTTTGATAAAATGCCATCAGGCTTAAGCACAGAAATGAGCTAATGTTTACATAGGAACAGATGGGAGAAAATTCTGAAGTTTAACTTTTTATGTAATTAAGATGGTTACATGACTAAGGATTATACAGTAAGTGAACAACACTGCATTACAAAATTCAGCATTAATTAAATTTTGATGTTCCCTTTTTGAGATGCACGTTTTGAGATAAAATCCTTCATTGGATCCCTGTGAAATTGCTTAGTTTTAGCATTGTGTTCTTCCTGTAATTGCCTTTCTCATCTTCCACTCTTTCTTTAGTCTTCACCACTTTATTTCAAGTATCAACACACCTTCAGGGTAAAACTGGCTGTAGTCTTTCTTTAGAAACTAACCTTTTTCTCAGCTGTATTTACCATTTCATCTTGAATTAGAGCTTCTCTTTTCCTGGCTAATTCCAATAAAAACAACCTTTAGTGATCTAGAAACTGAAAACATGTTTTGCTAAACTAGATAAACATGATAACCACCACACAGTCTTCTACTATCTTTATTCACCATTGCATCAACCTTTCTATAACCAAGTTCCATCGCTATCCCTGTATTCCTGCCTATCCAAGAATGACAGCAGAAATAGTGGGACATTTCTTTCTGTTAAAGCTTAAAAGTGAAGTTTAAATTTTCTTGGGACCTGCATTGTAATTTTGTTGAACTGTGTTTATCATAATACTGAAGCCAGGTAATTCTGTTTTTGTGTTTATTATCTCTTAAAGGTTGTCTGGTTTGTCTAATCTTTACTTGTGGAGTTCGCACCTAAACTCTACAGTTTATAAAGTGGTCAACTCAAATTGTGTAGCATAGTGACTGCTTATTGACAAATTGTTACAATATCTGTGTTTCCAGCCTCGACTTCCCAAAGGCCCCCTTGTTGAACTTCCGCCCTTCTTAAACTTGTGTTCATCTAAAACTCTGCTCATGTTCTATCATCCACTATCCCATTTGCACATCACTTGTGCTCGTTAACCTACATTGGCTCCCAATCCATCAGTGCCTCAATTAAAATTCTCATCATTGTCCCCTCATGGCCTGCTCTCTCTCACCTCTGTTACCTTCTCTAGCCCTCCAACTCACTCAGAACTCTGCATTCCTCCTGCTTTATGCAGCTGTAGCCTCTTCCGCTTCCCAAATTCCTTCACCTGACCAATGATGGCTGTGCTAAGTTTTGGAATTCCCTCCTTAAACTTCTCCATCCCTAAACTCCACCTCCTTTTAAGATCCCGCTTTAGATCCATGGCTCTGATGAAACCTGTAGTCATCCCATTTAATTTCTTTGGTTTGGTATTGGATTCCATCTGATCACTTGTTTGTGAAGCTCTTCAGGAGGTTTTCCAATATTAAATGCAAGTTGTTATATGCACTTAATGCAACATTTTGAGTTGATCTTGATAATGTCTGAAACTTACTTTTAGTTAGATTTGTATAATTGAGTGTAATTTGTAGTAAATTTACTGACTGTATAATTTAATGCTTAATGTTAGGACTAAAATATAACAATTTAAAAGATGGGTGGTTTGTGGTTTACCACTCATATTTTGGTAGTTGTTTAAAACAGATGAACCAGCAAAGCTGTGCAGGGTCTGTATGTTAACTCTGTTTAGTAGCTATGGCTATCTAGATTATTGGACTGGCTATAGCATCTATCCAGATGGTTTGGCAGGTGGGACTATGTATTGATGCAATTTTTAAACGAGATCTGAGAAGAACTGAAAGCTGGAATATACTCCAACAATAAGAGCTTGCTTTTACCTAACTCCTTTTAATGTAGAAAAACAAGAACAGGTGGTGACCCATACCAGGAGAATGAGGAGAGGTGAGAAAAACTTTGTGGAAGGTAGAGGTGATAAAAGTGAGCAGTTTAATGTGAGTTCCAGAGAGTAGGGCTGAGGCAGCTGAAGGTGCTAGTGAGGTTTAATGGCGGATGGAATCTGTGCTGCACAGTTGGCCAGAGTGAAGGATATGGAAAGGGTAAGATGAGGTTGTAGATAGATTTTAGGGTGATGAGAGGACCTTGAATAGAATGTATTGGAGTTTAGAGGACTATTGTAGGACAGCAAGAATAGGATTTGCTGGTCAGCGGTACTTAGTGCAGTCAAGATGCAAGCAGTCAAGTTTGAATGAGTTCGAGTTCATGAGAGACAAGGCACCAGCAAGGTGGATTTTGGAGAAGGTGTTCAGAAGTAAGTATAGCTGAGGATTTCTGAGAGGTATGTCAAAGGAGAAAGGTTAATGTTCTGTGATCATTGATCAAAATTGACAGGTTTATTTTGAATAGAGTGATGCCACATGAAAGATGGCAAGACCCAACTAGAGATGTGCTAAGAGGTTATTAAAAATTGGCATGTGGGTTATGTGTATCTGAAATGTCTGTACATAATTAACGCTATGTTAAAAATGAGTCTAACTGGGAGGTTACAAATGGCAGAGATGCCATTCTCCCACTGTTGGCTTAGGTGTTGAAGCTGTTGACATTTTAATTGCCTGACTGCTGCAAAAGGTTGTGCGAGCATCAAAGGAAAGATGCCCTTATAACCATAGATTTCTTTGTGGTTTTCAGTTTTCTTCGTGTTCTGTATGTGAAGAGGATGATTATAGCCCTGTAAGAATGATCTTTTGTACACCCCATAAAAGACTATTTGTAAGAACAATGGACATTGTGCATATGAATGCAAATTTGATTGAACCGCCTTGCATCTTGCCAACCTGTTCTATATTTTACCTGCAAGTAGTTGTGGATGGTAGCCACAGTGATCTGATCATACCTCCTACCCAAAATCCACAAACAGGACTGTCCCGGCAGACCGATCGAGTCAGCCTGTTCCCTCCGGAACTCATTTCTTGCTATCTTGAGACCATTCTCTCTCCCCTTGTCCAGTCCCTTCCCACCTACATCTGCGATTCCTCTGACACCCGGGATGGTCTGTGGGCTCTCCGCTTCTCCCTCGAACAGAGGCCCGAACAATCCCCATCCACCACTACTCTCCTCTGTCTGGCTGAACTTGTTCTCTCACTGAACAATTTCTCCTTAAACTCCTCTCACTTCCTCCAAATAAAAGGTGTGACTATAGGTAACTGCATGGGCCCCAGTTATGCCTGTCTCTTTATGGGGTATGTGGAACATTCCTTGTTCCAGTCCTACTCTGGCCCCCTCCCACAATTCTTTCTTCAGTACGTCGATGACTGCTTCGGTGCTGCTTCATGCTCTCGTCTGGACTTGGAAAACTTTGTTAATTTTGCTTCCAATTTCCACCCCTCCGTCATTTTCACATGGTCCATCTCTGACACTTCTCTTCCCTTCCTTCACCTCTGTGTCTCAATTTCTGGTGATAGACTGTCCATCAATATTCATTGCAAGCCTACAAATTCCCACAGTTACCTCGACTACAGCTCCTCACACCCTGCTTCCTGTAAGGACTCCATCCCATTCTCTTAGTTCCTTCGCCTCCGTTGCATCTGTTCTGATGATTCCACTTTCAAAAACAGTTCCACTGACATGTCTTCCTTCTTTCTTAACCGAGGTTTTCCACCCACAGTGGTTGACAGGGCCCTCAACCGTGTCTGGCCCATCTCCCGCGCATCTGCCCTCACACCTTCCTCTCCCTCCCAGAGCCATGATAGGGTTCCCCTTGTCCTCACTTATCACCCCACCAGCCTCCGCATTCAAAGGATCATCCTCTGCCATTTCCGCCAACTCCAGCATGATGCCACCACCAAACACATTTTCCCTTCACCACCCCTGGCGGCATTCCACAGGGTTCGTTCTCTCTGGGATACCTGGGTCCACTCCTCCATGAGCCCCTACACCTCAACCCCCTCCCACTGCACCTTCCCATGCAACCGCAGAAGGTGCAACACCTGCTCCTTTACTTCCCCTCTCCTCACCGTCCAAGGGCCCAAACACTCCTTTCAAGTGAAGTAGCATTTCACTGCACTTCCCTCAATTTAGCCTACTGCATTCACTGCTCCCAATGCGGTTTCCTCTACATTGGAGAGACCAAACGCAGACTGGGTGACTGCTTTGCAGAACACCTTTGGTCTGTCTGCAAGCATGACCCAGACCTCCCTGTCGCTTGCCATTTCAACATTCCTCCCTGCTCTCATGCCCACATGTCCGTCCTTGACCTGCTTCAATATTCCACTGAAGCTCAATGCAATCTGGAGGAACAGCATCTCATCTTCTGACTAGGCACTTTACAGCCTTCCGGACTGAATATTGACTTCAACAATTTTAGATCATGAACTCTCTCCTCCATCCCCACCCCCTTTTCGATCCCCCTTTTTTCCAATAATTTATATAGATTTTTCTCTCCTCACCAATTTCCATTATTTTTAAATGTATTTCCATCCATTTTTTTATCTCTACTTTTTAGTCTTTTTCGATCCCTTACCCCCACTAGGGCTATCTGTACCTTGCTCGTCTTGCTTTCTATCCTTATTGTCACCTGTTAGCACATTTCTTAGCTAATATCACCACTGGCAACGCCTCTTTGTCCTTTTGTCTATGACATCTTTGGCAATCTCCACCTATCACTGGCCCTCTATCCAGCTCTACTTGTCCCACCCCTCCTTAAACCAGCTTATATTTCACTTCTTTTCTATTTTTCCTTAGTTCTGTTGAAGAGTCATATGGACTTGAAACGTTAACTGTATTCCTCTCCACAGATGCTGTCAGACCTGTTGAGTTTTTCCAGGTATTTTTATTTTTGTTTTTGATCTGACCATATGGTCTTTTCTGCCTTCTGGGGTGTGATACAAGCCAAAGGGACGTACTTTGTATTCCCCATAAGTGACTTATGACAATTTTGGGTTAATTAATGAGCCTGAGCTATACTGACTAATAAATTTCCAGTTATGTTCACAATTGCCATTTTGCAAACAAAGTATTGGAAAAGTCTGAACTGAACTGCGTTGGAGGCGGTTCAGAGAGGTTTGCTAGGTTGATGCTTGGAATGAGTGGATTGTCTTATGAGGATAGATTGGACAGGCTGGGCTTGTTTGCACTGGAGTTCAAAAGAGTAACTTGATTGAAATATATAAGATCCTGAATGGCCTTACAAGCTGGACCTGGAAAGGATATTTCCTCTTGTGGCTGAGTCCAGAACAGGGGGCACTGTTTTAAAATTAGGGGTTGCCCTTAGAGGGCAGGGGTGAGGAGAATTTTTTTTCTGGGAGTTGTGTGACTTTGGGATTCCCTGCCTCACAAGGTGGTGGAGGCGGGATCACTGAATATTTTTAAGGCAGAGGTTGATAGATTCTTGTTAGGCAAGTGAATCGAAGGTTATCGGGGGTAGATGGGAATGTGAAACTCAGCATAAACAGATCAGCCATGATCTTATTGAATGATGGAGTAGGCTTGAGGGGCCGAATGGCCTACTTATATTTCGTATGAACAAGTCTGGCCTAATTAGTGAAAGTCAGTATTGGCCATGCATTTCACTGCAGATGTCATTTTATTTGTGTGCTGCACAATCAATCATGCACGAATAAGTAAATCTATGCTATATTAAAATTGATACTTGTGTCTTGCAGTCATTCAAACAAGTAACCGTCTCCAAGAGTTATCCATCTTAAAATGTTGACAGCTGTCCCCTTTCCCTATTCCTCAAGGAGGCACTTGGATTTCCCATTTTAATCTAAGCAGTAAAGTGTTCTGGTCTCCGTCACCCCTCATGCTGCATTATAATATTTCAAATCACTTGACGTTTTCTGGAAAAATCTGCCATTTTTTCCATAAGAATGAAAATATTGTGTTCCTAATAGTTTTAAAAATAAGTATTTTGCAATAGTTATATTTCTTTGAATATATCACATGTTCTTTAATGTCTTCCTAAATTTTTATTTCTTTGAAGGCCATAGATATCTACCCTGTTTGGTTTTGGTTTTATTGCCCAGAACTATGTTTCTATGGCTGAACTGCAATTGTGCTGTTCGAGCATGTGTGTTGTCATATTTTACTTTCCAGGATTCTTCAATTCCAGGATGCCAGCTGAACTTCTGGAATATTTTTCTTCAACTTTTAGCAATTTAATACTTAATTGTTTTTCAAAATTATTTGAAGAAAATAATTTGGCCAGAAACTTTGTGAGCCAAAATGAAAAGTAATGAGTGTACTGATTGCAATCCTATTGTAACTTTTTTATGTTTATATTTCAGAAAACACATTTAACCTGAGGAAATGAGAGGCAAAATGTGTCTTATCCTAATTTTTAGTTTTCAAAAACGAAATGTTGAATCAAATGTGTTATAATCAGCTTGGCTGTTTTGTTCGTAAAGTATGTAAGCATTTGAATTGCTAACACCAGCAATTGGAGGGATGTAATCTTTTCTCAACTTAATTTGAGTTTTTAAAAAAAGAAAGTTACATTTTGAGAACAAATAGAACCTCTTTGAGACAATCTCTGACTTGATTTAAAGGATCATGTTCTAAATTGAGATTGTAGCTTTCATCCTTTCTCAACCTGGACCAGCAAAAACATTTTATGAAGTGCCTTTTATATAGAAAAACACCCTAAGGTGCTTCACAGAGGCAATAATGAAAAATATCCGCTAAGTTGAAGAAGGCAGTATAAACATGGGTTTATAAACTTGAGATATGGATTTTAGGCAGGGTTTTAGAGGATGAGAGGAAAGTGTAGGCGTTTAGGGCAGAATTCTAGAGCTTTATGACCAATGGTGGATCAAAGGGAGGTGAGGGATGGGGAGGTGAGGGATGTTCAAGAGGCTAGAGCCAGAGGAATATGGAGTTCTTAGAAAGTAACAGATAACGAGGGGGGAGAGACCACAGAGGGAAAATAGAGGATGAGAAGTTAAATCGGATAGGCTGGGAGACTGGAAGCCTCTTGGTGTGGAATATGATGTGGCCAACAGATTTTTGGATGAGTTGAAGTTTATGGAGGGTGGAGGTCAGCCAGGAAAGCTCAACCTGACCCATTCGGACAAATTCGTACAATGAATTTTGTACAAATTCAACATTTTGATGCTTTATATTCACAATCAAGAATCCTATTTGCCGTTTTTAATGCCTGTTCTATCTGCTGTTCTACCTCTAAAGATATTTTGCATCTGCGCCCTGTATCTTTGTCCTTTCAGAATCTTCCTATTGAGGGTACATTTCATTCCCTGTTCTTTATAATACTATATTGAACTGTATCTTTTGTGTGTTTGCACACTTTGCTCACCTGTCTGCCTTTCTACAAATTTTAGGCTGGAAGACCGATTTGGGGAATCAAAACCAGTGTATTTGAACAATATTGAAGCGTTGGTTTGATTTTTTTTATTGGAATTTGATTAATTATGCTGAATGAACCACTAAAATAGGACAAGTTTTCCTTTCATAAGTTCTTGTCACCTACTATACTAAACTATTTATCTTTGGGAGAAATAAACTAGTTAAACATTAAGCAGAAGGATATATGAAAATGTCACACTCACTTTACACTGTCTTTAAGGTGAAAGTACTATTAATTTATACTTGGATTTAATAATTGTCCAGCCATTTTACTTTCATTATCTTTGTTTCTGACCTAACATTGCACCTGGAAACTTTAAATGGGGATGTTTAAATTATTTGATTCAAGTTGCAGAGTTTCAAATTTGTTCATTGACTGCTGCCAGACTATTGGAAATAATGCCATTCCTACAGCTGAATCTGGTTTGTCAGTGGTCTTCCAATGTGACTGCATACCAGCTTTTATAGATTGGCCAAAGCCACTGCAGTGGATCTTAAGTGATTACAGGAGAAACCATTCTCTAGGGCATAATGTACTATAATCGAGTAGTGCCGGCAATCGAGTAACACTGCTTCTAAGATGTCTTGGAGCAGGACATAGCCAGCATGAGTGGGAAACAGCAGAGCGGGGCTCCCAACGAACATAGGTGGTTCTGATCCACTTTCAAGCGCTTTAGTTGTGTCAGCCAATGGTAGTTTAGCATATCAATAAACCAGATAGGTCCTGCCATTGTGTTATAGTCAATGTCTGTTTGTTCTTGAATATGGGTGGAATGATGCTCTCAACATTGTATTTAGCTCAGGTAAATGTGACCACAAATATGGAGCTGATTGGTAATGACCTTCCTGAAGAAAGGATCTGCACAGAGCTGTTCTGATATTTTCAGGACTGAAGTTAGCCACTGATGGATATTTTTGACTCAATGGTGAGAGAATCCACCAAGCTTGGTGCTTTTTAATCCTTGAATACTTTTCTGCATCTTGGTAATTTGAGAGTGAAATCTGATCCCGTTTGTTATCTTGTAACGGTAATTGCAATCTTCCGCAAAGTTCACTTGAGGGCAGCCACTGATCAGACATCTGGTAATCTAACCCTAATAATCACTGCTCTCCCCCTCTTGCTTCCAGAGTTCAGCCTATTTTACCATCAGCTTATATGTCCATATAATGAGCTACTTAGCAGTATGACCTTCAATCCCATAATCTTGGTTTCAGGCTGTAGAATAAATGAGATCCAGCCCCTGATTGCTGATTTAAATTTGCATGGTTTGTCTATCAAGTGAAAAATCCTTGGAGCCCATTCCTGAGTTTCCTACAAAAGTGTACTGTTTTCATTTGTATCAAGAGACTTGTTGTATTACATTATATCTTCCATCTGCTCCATGTGGATATTATCAAACTTCAGCTTTCTTTGTAGATTGCACTCTCTCGTAATTCTGTCATGTCTTTGCAATTTATGGCCTGTGGTTTTGAATGCATGTGTACCCAAATAAAGATTTGCTAAATGACACGAGTGATCCTGTACTGCCACTGTGAAAGTATCTTCAAAATTAAATTTGGAGTAATTGTCACATCTTGCCCAAGCCTTGTAGTTCCCCTTGGTTGTTGTAGATGACACCTTTACTGGAGCTTTCCTGGTGGCATGAACCACTATCCCTCCAAGAGCCTCCCTTCTCTCCCTAATTGCCATGTCTTAGCTAATCTCCAGGGTTGTGGGGAGGATGGTTAGAATGAAATACAAGACTTATTAATTTTAGCAATGGACCAAGGACAGTGAGAAGATGACTGGCTTAATTCATTTTCAGTGTGTGCTTTTGTATTTAGGAAACTTTGTGAACTGCTTTCAACAAATATTTCTATAATTCTGGGCAGTACGTTCATACTTCATGTTAATAACCTGGGTTTTGCTACTGGATGTTAAGTTTTATGTTTCTGTTGCCTTCATTTGCTATGTGTGGGCAATTCTTAGAATGGTTGCCTAAATTCACCACTTGAAATACTGCTGGCATGTATCATTCAGTTGGTTACCATACCACAGCTGAAATTGCTGACATTAGGGGCTGGTAAGACCCAGGTTTTGAACAGAAAATGCCCCCCAGCTACCGGTGATAGTAAATCTAACAAGTTTACTTTAGTGATGCTGCTGCCTGAGTTGATCTTTGTGTCAGGAACCTATGGCACATGGCAAATGTAAAGAACCGTTTACTTTGACATTAATGAGGCAGAATTGCTTGTATCTTTGATTCAGGTTCCCTGACTATCTGTTTCAGGGCTGTTCCTGACCAGTGATGCACGGTTTTACTTGCATCAATGCTGATAGTTAACCAGGTGGCCAGTCTTCATGTGTGAAGCTAACCAGTGAGTGTCGGCAAGCTACTTTTCCCACGAGTGGGGTGGCAGCTGAACCTAGTTGTGATCTCACCTAGTGGCAGTGCATGCAGATTTTATATTCTGGGTCAGTGGACAGGGATCAATAGAAACCTTGCCGATTTATATTACAAAAAAAAGTCCTTCCCAGTACTCCAGCGAGACTTGGAGACAATCCTTATCTTTGTGCTTGGTGAGAAATCAAACTTGAAACTTAAGATAAAATACCGCAGATGCTGGAAACCTGAAATATGAACAGAAAATATTGGAAATACTCAGCAGCTTAGGAAACACCATTGTTGAGCCAGCTGGATTCTCAAAGCTTGGTATTGAAGAGATCATCTGTAGTTCTCTGTTATTGTGAGTGTACGTAGTGTACTTGTGGACAATGTGCAATTTGAAGGATGTCTTAATTTAGGAGGAGTAATTATCCTAGTTTAAAATTATAATTTTATCTGATTTTCATTGTTTTGAGAGTATTACTCCCCTTTCAAAAGTTTAGTCCTGGGAAGTAATAGAATTGGGCCAAAAGATGGATTTGCATGGAGAACTAAGTTGTCTTAGGCACATATTGGAGACTTAGAATATTACAGCAGAGGGCGATGGCTCTGCCTAATTAAATAGTGCATATGTTTTTCCATGAGTATTCTAGTATAATCTTTTCCTTGCTTCTTGTTCCCTTTGACAATACAGTAAAGATTGTGTGAAATGTAAAAGACTAAGACAGTGAAGGACAGAAATAATGACTGTGTTGATCAAATTTAGTTGAAAGAGTTTGTATTTTTATAATTACTTTTCTACAACCAGTGGGTTTGTCTATCAATTGAAAAATCCATGAGCCCAATCCCTATTTTTTTTGAAGTAGCCACTGTTTGTGTAAGCACATACAGTAGCCAATTTGCGCACACTAAGATTTTACAACCAGCAAATGAATGAACAGATAACCAGAATCTGCTAGTATTAGCTGGTTAAGATAACATGAGAACTTGAACAAAAACAAAAATACCTGGAAAAACTCAGCAGGTCTGACAGCATCTGCGGAGAGGAATACAGTTAAAGTTTCGAGTCTGAATGACTCTTCATCAGAACTAAGGAAAAATAGAAAAGAAAGCATGAGAACTTGCTGTTCGAATCGGATTGTGCATTGGCCTTTTATTTCTACCTGAGCAGGTAGGTTGGATCCTTGGTTTAAAATATCCATAATAAATTATCTCTGATAATGTAGCTGTCCCTCAGTAATGCATCGAAACATTAAGCAAGGCTATCTTCAAGTCTGTAAATTAGTAAGGACCTGAGAAAGGAATCTGATTATGAATACAGTAAGAGGATAAGTTCAAGACGTGGAGATATACAAGAGAAGAGGAGGAAGGAAGAACAGCCTTATAGAAGACGATATAGAATGTGAGAATCTGAGGTAGATGGAGAGTTAGAGGTGAGAGAAAATGAGAGATGAGATAAAAGGTGGAAGATTGGCAAAGGCAGAAAGAGAATTTGAGTAGATGACAGTTGAGTTTCAGAGAGAATGTGAGTGGGTGTGAAGTGCACACAGGAAGATGCCCTTTTTATTGTTGATTGCAAATCATAAGATGTCAATTAGCACATGATTAAGTGACCTTCAATCAGTAAGGCAGCCCAAATCTAATTTTGTTGCATTCGTCTTAAGTCAATGTGAGGCATGCTACTTATTACAGATGCTACCGGCCACTGAACTTGGTATTGGTGCAAACCAAGTCTAAAGCCATATTACAGGCTTGAAATGATCACTTCCTCTTCTTGCCAGCAACAGAACCAGGCAGGAAGAAGTGTTTTGAAGGTAACATTTTTAATTGCAGTTTAATTGAAAATTGTTTAACAACAAAGTGGAATTTCCAGAGAGTTTCACTCCAGACTGCTGGTCAAAACTCCATTATTGTGACAAGACAGTCTCAGGAGTGGATGGGGCCATAGAACTTCAAATATCTTGGATTTGAAAACACTGGGATTGATGACTTTTAAACCCCTGAACATATTTCAAGAGCAACTGGGAAATTTGAAATGCTTAAGCCCCATTTTGAAGAAACAAAACCTTTATCATGGATTGCACTTTGTTGTGAGAAAAATTGACTTTTTTAAACTATGTTTCCAGCTTTAGACTCTCAAAAACTCCATCTGGGGCAGTGCATGTTTAAAACAGTGTAGTTGTCCCTGACTCAAACAGGTTGTAGTGAATCAGTGACTTGAGAGTGCCAATATTTTAGCTGCAAATTTATTGATCTGCTTGCTTTGTTCTTAAATTAGTCAAGCAAATGAGGAAAAATCTCTGTCCATGGTCAAATGCAAAAGTGATCAAATGTTCAGTTTGACTCTGATGGGACGAGGACAATACTACGTTTCTTTTGTTTCAAATCCTACAGACGAGAATGCTATTTAATTGTATATTTTGTTTTTCACTGGTGCAAGCTCAATAATAGTGGGAGAGTTTGTGAAGTGCCAAGCATTTTAATATTTTTGCGTTCTAGGTGATGCAATTTTGGATATGTGATTGTGAAACTTGTTGCATTATTTTGTTACAGTTGAATATTTAGTTTCAATAAATTTGATATTTCTGGCCTAAGTTTGATGGTGTTTACTTTTCAGCTATTTTCAGACTGAGGAGGAGGATTCATGTCCATTTCGGTAAGCAGATTTGATCCCTTGGCAACAGTACATTATCAGTTTAAGGTCATACTTTGGTTCATAGGGAGCAAAGGTTGCTTACTAGGAATAGCCATGGCACTCAAAGAATTATCTGATGCAGATATAACATCATTTCATAGCTCCACTGTTATAGGGTTAGAATGGGTAAGCCGCAGCATGTTTATTCTTCCTTCGCTGCTACAGGCTTCTCGTTGGGATATTATAAATTCACTATTTGGTTGAGTGGAGCTGTGTTATTGAGTTTATATTAAAACTGCTAGCTCTAGACAACCTGAGCAACATATTTAACTTACCAGCAGAAATGGGATTCTGCACAAAAAGTCTGCTCTCAGCTTGTTCTTAACAGTTAAAAAGCATAAAACCATTGGAAAAAGAGGAACACCAGAAAATGTGCAGAAATCTACCATTAGGTTTGTGTTCAAGCTGAGCATATTCACCTATTGAGTTGTGTTTCAGAAGAATTTGTTGCTTTGGTGGTTGATAACTGAGGTGAGGGATAAACTTGTCACAAGGATTTTAGTAAAGTATAATGGGAATGTACACTTTTATACTGTGTCCAATTGAACAATGGAAAAAATGTTATCTTTGCAAATGCAGCTGATGTCTTAAATACTTTGTGGTATAACACTGGGCTGAATTACTGGCATTGACAGATCTGCCATTGATGGGAGCAATTTGAGGGGATGAATATCGAGAGCATTAGTTAAGTGTTTGAAAGATGTTGGGCTAAACACTTGTTGATTGATTTCAATGGTTTTCAAACTTTTGTGAGGGTTGCTCTGCCCTGCCTTCTGAAAGACATTGTCAACTATTTAAAGGGAAGGGTACTTGGTATTGGACTTTGCTCATTCATATGAAATAGCTTAGTGGTAACAATCGTTGGTAAGTCAAATACAGATAGAAGAATGTAGCATGTGATGTGTCAAACCCAAAACAAATGGAAATGTGATTATCATGTATGCTGTCTGGGGCCCTCGCTAAGACCCTGGTTAGAAAACCTGTGCAACAGCCCTGGTCACACATCAGTCACTTTTGTTTTGGATTTTTCTCCATTTACATGCAGCATTATGGCGTTGTGGTGGCAGGGATTAATCTCTATCATTAAAAAGGAGGAATTGAATAAAGTTTGTGGGAGCCTTACCTTCATTAAGGAAAAATCAATGCTTGAGTGACTGAGCTGTGCTAGTCAATGTCTTCACAGAGACTTGAGTGTGGATTGTTTGTCTTGTAATGAGGGAATTGTGCAAGTCGGGTGGGGAAGGAGGATGGTATCCAAGCAGCCCTCTGAGCCTGTCCCGCCATTCAGTGAGATCGTAGTTGATCTGTGATGGAATAAACTAGTGGTTAAACGTGGTTTTTAAAATTAACAGGAGTACATTCATTTAAGTTGTTAGTTTATTTGAGCATATTATAGTTTGCTACTATTCTGGCTTTCACAAGACCTGTGAAAATGAATTTGCATCAAGTAGAATATAATTTATACATTTAACATTTCCAAACACCCTTGAGCTGTTTGTAAAAATGAAAGTTTTCTCTGATTAGCCTCTTGATTCAGAATCTTGGCAGCAATTAGCAGAAAGTGAGATTGGAATTCTTGAAGCTTGTGATTTTAGCTGTGTGAGTTGAAAGCTAATGGGTTTGATGGCACAGGGCAGGCTTTCTAGTTCTATTAGATCCACTGATGTGACTTTTTTTTAATTTGAATATTTTTCTTCAGTTTTTATTTAACATGACAGAAACATTGCCCAACATTTTCTTATGCCTGGCATGTTTTATCTTTTGTAATAGAAAATTTAAGTGTTATAGATGAGCCATTGAAAATTGATTGAGATTTGGACTGAACAGGAAAAATCCTGTTAAGTGCCTAAAGAAGTTTAAAGTAAAGAAATACGGAAACAGGAAAAAATGATCAAACAGGCAAAAAAGGATCAAACAGGAAAAAAGAGGAAGCGTCACATTGAAGGAACATTTCTACAATGATGCCTGGATCATTTCTCTCTCTTACATAAACCAATAGCTCATTACGTATACAGACCTTGAAACACTGAAAATATTGACCTGCTCTAGAGTAATCCACTAATTGGAGTTGCTTAATAATAAGTGTGAAATATGCTGAAATCTACATGCATTGCCATATACATTTGTTGTCGTGTAAATAAACTTGTTTCTGGTTTGATGGTCGACGTGCTTATGTTGCAAATAACTCAGGAAAAAGATTTGGTCAACAGAAACTAAATTTTTAGGAACAGGAAAAAGATATTAAACTGAAAAATTAGAGTACACTAAATTGACAAATTGCATTTTTTTTTTTCTGCATGAGTGGGGAAAGTCCAACTTCAGTCCCTTGTCCATGTTTACCCATGGGCATAAATTTTGCCTATTCGATTGTGAGTAGTTCCCCTTAGCAGCTGTGTAGATTTCTTGCTACTTCTGACTCCCAGCCCAGAAAAATGGCAGAGTTAGTTTTACAAAAATATCTTAAATTCCCAAATGGGACAATCAGTATAGTTATTGGCACTTAGCTAGTCACATACTGGATTACGTATAGCTCTTTAGGTTGTGGAAGTTTGCTATCTGATGCCTGGACAGAAAAAGTTAATTCCAGCTCTTATCATGCTCTTTTCATTCTGCAAAACAATAGTTTGCACTTAGTAGCATAAAGTAAACCTGTTTGAAACTGTCCTGCTCATTCCCCATAGTCCTGCAAATTATATTAACAGGAATAGGCCATTTAACCCCTTGATCCTGTTTCACCATTCACTGAGATCATAATTGATCTGTGGCTTAATTCCAAATATCAGCCTTTGTCCCAAAGCCCTTTATATCTTTGGTGAATAAAAATCTATCAATCTCGAATTTAAAATGAAGTGTTAACCCAGCATCAATTGATGTTTGTAGAAGAGTGTTCCAATTGTAAGAAGTATTTGCTAATTTTACTTGTTATGAAAGCCAATTTACCGTAACGTTGAGAGCAGGGGTCAGGGACTTCAACTCCCAACTGGCCTCTGAGCTTTTGCACATGCGCATAATGGGAGCGGGCTGTGCATGCGCAGTTCTGCAATTTTTACATTCTTTGAGCCCAGCGTGCCTGTGCATGAAGAAAGATGGTGTGAAAATCTAGGTCATATGACCAGCTGTGTGCCATAGAAGGCTAATGTTCCATGCAGTGGTAGAGAGGTCACAAAGGGAGAGGTCCCAAAAGGAAGTTCCAGGTAAGGGACAGGAAAATGTCGCAGTTAAGTTTTTAAAAAACGGGGAAAGAGCTGCGGATAGCAGTGAAGATGGCTCAGGAGAAGCCCTGGTAATAAATGAGGGCTCAGGAGAAATCATGAAGATCAAAGAACGCAGCAGAATGTTGATGACTCTGTGCTGCAGGCCACTGGGGCAAAGTTACCCTTTTGGAGCAGTAGTGTTCTGTCTGGCGCGGCCAAAGAGCTGAAGTTTTGCTTGTGAGTTGGTGCTTGAATGTATACTCAGGAATCCAGGGGAACGGAATCTCGAGACAAGTTTGAAACCCTGCGAGGTGGACTGTTGTTGATGCCATCTAAGCTGGAGCGGCTTTTGGAGAGAATTCCCAGCTAAAATTTCGAAGGTGACGACTGGAGTCCCTCGTGAGAGAGTTTGTGAGATTGGTTGACTCAGTGTTTACTGACATCTGGGTGGGTTGTTGAGAAATCCATGGACTCTCACATCTGCCATTTATTGTGTAGTGTGTTTGACCACAGTTTGCTCATTAATTCACATAAACCTCATATTTATCCTGAATGTTATAGTCTAAGATAGATATTGTAGATTCTTTTATCTTACTAATCTTGTAGAGTCAAGTTTATTTTTGTTTGAACCATGTGGCTTTATTCATTTAGTAAGTGTCTTGAACCTCAAACTTTCTCTACTTTTAAACAAAATGTCCCCAGACGAATCTCACCATTAGCTTGGGGTCTGGTCAAGGACTATAACATACTCCTGAAAGATTTCTGAAGCTTTCCTCCTTTTTTTTCTAATTTTCTATCTTTTTAAAAGTTACCATTGAATCTGCACACCAACTTTTCAGGCAGTGCAACCCAGACCATAACGCAATGTAAATTATTTTTACCCTCGTGCCTTGTCTGAGTCTTCTGCCAGTTACCTTAAATCTGTGTCCTCTGGCTACTGACACTTCTGCTACTTGAATTTTTTTTTTGTATTTACTCTTAACAATGCCCTTTATGATTTGAACATCTCTTTACAATCTCTCTTTAACCTTCTCAATTGAGAAAAAACCCCAGTTTCTCCAGTTTGTCTGTGTAACGGAAGCCTGGTAGCTGGTACCGTTCTAGTAAATCTCCACGCACCTCCTCTAAGGCCTTGCCATCCTTCCTAAAGTGTGGCACCCAGAATTGGACACACCATTCCACCTGCAGCCTAACCAGTGTTTTTAAAAAGTTTTAGCATAACTTTCTTGCTTTTTATTCGCTGCCTTTGCAAAACTGTGGATTCCCCATATGCCTTTTTAACATCATCTTTGTCCTGCCTGCCATCCGCAAAGACTTGTGTATGCACATTCCAAGGTCTGTCTGTTGCTGCACCTCCTTTAAAATTGTATCATTTGGCTCCTTGTACTTCTCTTCATACATCCTGCCAAAATGAATCACTTTGCATTTTTGTGTTAAATTTTTATCTATGTGAAGATCTGTCTTTAGTGTCATTATTTGCAGGGTCTCGCTCCCCCCCGCCCCATATAAAGGATATGCTATTCCTGTGGACTGTTGCAAAATTATGCATTCTGTGTTTAATCTCGTTCAATTAGGGAGGACTTTTCATCATTACAGAAATTAATGGAGCAAATTGGGAAGCCACACACCTTTCAATGTAAAATTTAAATTTGACTTTTTACAAGTACTCTTGCCTTTCCTTTGAACATTTGTGACCATTCTGCATTTGAGAACAGTATAGCAAAATTTTCTTCTGCAATTTTGAAGCAATTATGTATAATTATGTGCGGAGATATCAATTGCTGAAAGCAATGTGGTATAAATGGGAAAGGCTTGATAGCATTTGAACTGAGTATATTACAACAAAACTTCCATTGGCATGTTCTGAGATATAATTGGGGGTAGGCTGAGAGCCCATTTCAGCCAGACTTTTTTTGTTGGAAAGACAAGATTTGAATATTTTTTCTCAGTTCTGTTTAAACTTTTCTTTGAAAATATATATTGGCCTGGAGGCGTGCCACTTTCAAAATTAGAGGCTTACTATACCACAAAGTTTGGTTTTCATGGACTGAGCTGTCAGTGGGACTTGGGTTGGCAAACCACAAGCCATCAACCTGTGCCTGTTTAAGGGATGATGAACCCATTTTATTTGCAATATTAAGTATTTGCCACTTTGTAACTAAATCACTGAAGCTGCCTTCTCTGTTTTGCAGGCCATTGTAGATTGGAGATTAAAAGACCAAAAGAGGCAAAGAGAGAGTATACATTCATTTCTTGCCATAAAACTGAAGACTAAATGTACTGTGGGGTGGGGGTGGGGAAGGCAGAGGTTAAAATGTGGCTTTTTTTTTAATGCAGCAGAAACGGGCAGAATTTTGCTTATGGAAAATTTTTCCCCTTTTCTAATTTTTTTTGGGAAAAACCTTTTGAATCTATGTTTATTTTGACATTGTGACCGGGAGTGCTCTCATAATTTTTATCCGTAACTGCCCATTGGCTATTTGGCAGATTAGCTATTTCCCTCCAACTGGTGGACAACATGGCAAATGGGACTAAACTGTATAGAAACAATGTATTATTTTACTCTGAAGAATTCACACCTTGGTTGACCAGCTGTGGAATGGAGCTTACACAATGTTTACCTTGTGGGTCACTGTAGTATACATAGCAGCTGGAATATGTGACCTCTGTGCCTTGATAGCTTAGGAATAGTGGATAGCCAGGAAGACAGTAAAGAAAGATAATTAGAAATAGGAACAGGAGAAGGCCATTCAGCTCATCAAGCCTGCTCTGCCAATCAATAAGATCATGGCTGATCTGATTGTGGCCTTAGCTCCAATTTCCTGCCTGCCCCCCATAACCCTTGACTCCCTTGTAGATCCAAAATCTGCCTATTGCAGCCTTGAATATATTCAGTGACCCAGTCTGCACTGCTCCCGGGGGAGAGAACTCCAAAGGCTAACGACATTCTGAGAAAAGAAACTCCTCCTTGTATCCATCTCAAATGGGAGATTCCTTTATATGAAACTGCGTCTACTGGTTCTAGATTCCCCCACAAGAACAAAAATCCTCCCCATATTTAGCCTGTCAAACCCCCTCAAGCTTCACTAGGCTGATTCCTGGGATGAAGGGGTTGTCTTATGAGGAAAGACTGCTAAGGTTGAGCCTATACTCAATGGAGTTTAGAAGAATGAGAGGTGAACTTATTGAACCTTATATGGTTCTGAGGATGCTTGACAGGGTAGATGCTGGAGGCTGTGGGGAAATCTAGAACTTGGGGGCAAGTTTTAAAAATAAGAGATCTCTATTTAAGATGGAGATGAGGAGCAATTTCTTTTCTCAAAAAGTTGGCAAGTACCCTTTTAAAATTGGGGGTGGGATAGAAAAATGAAAAAGGAGGGTATGATTTTTATCCTGCTTTGTACCTGCCCACTAGCTTATTAGCTACCAAATCAAAAGCTCAATATAAAATATGATTACTGTTATTTATAATGTTGGTAATACCAGAATGTAGGAGAAATGATGGCGTAGTGGTAATGTCATTGGACTGGAAATCCAGAGTGTCAGGCTAATACACTGGGGGCATGAGTTCAAATTCCATCATGGCAGCAGGTGGGATTTGAAATCAATTAATCAGGAATTGAAAGCTAGTCTTAGTACTGGTGTCCATGAAACTACCATGGATTGTTGTAAAAAATCATCTGGTTCACTAATGTTCTTCAGGGAAGGAAATCTGCCATGTTTACCTGGTCTGGCCTACATGTGTCCCCAGACTCTCAGCAATGCGGTTGGCTCTTAAATGCCCTCTGAAATGGCCAAGCAAGCCACTCAAGGGCATTTAGGGATGAGCACCAAATGCTGGCCTTGCCAGTGATGCCCAAACCTTCAGTCACTGAATGAAATTATAGGAGAGTAAACTTGCATTCATAATACTACTTTGCCACATCCTCAGGATATTTCCCAAGTGCTAATGGTGAATATTAGCAATCATGCCAACTAATTTGCCCACAATAAAGTCCCGCAAACTACACTTTTTTTGTGAATAAGAATATTGATCAGAACACCAGGTGGCCTCTGCTCTTAGAATAGTGTTATGGAATCTTTTAAAGTTCTTTTGAACAAGTTGATGGGGCCTTTGATTAATGACTTAAAAGTACCTCCAACAATGCAACTGCCCATCAGTGGTTGGTGTACGTGTCAGTGCGCTTTGTATTTGGAATAGGTCTTGAACTCATGGCCTGATACAGAACAGTGTGCGTCAAATGGATGTCATACTTTTGAGTGTTTCTCATTTCAGCAGTTGTCAACAGTTTGTCAGCTTCCTTCTCTGGCATGACCAACATTTTAAAAACAAAATATTTTTCTACTTTGCTTATGTTTTAGGGTTTACAGTATAATAGCCATGGTAATATTGAAAGTGGGGTCGCCAAATAATTAATGGCACAGACCCAGTGGGTGGAAAATGTCATGAAGTCAGATTTCAGTGATGTCCTGAATATGGGGCCCAACATGGAAGTAATTGCCAATAATTTTGTGTTGGGTTTGTACTTTCTGTATGGAATGTGTATTCGGAGAACGTACTTTTCCTTTTAAGCTGTAGAATTGTGGTTAACAGCCTTTAAAACTAGTAGAGCATTTTACTGCTCTGCCATGTGATTGCAACTACAGAAAGTAACATAATGTAGCTTGTGATGCAACAGGCAATGAGTCAAAGCGAAGAAAAAGAGTGACAGAAAAAAAAACTGAAATATTGCCCCCAAATTGGTACATGTCCCATTCTGTTAGACATTTCTGAAGGGAGTTTTAGATACAAGACAGAACAGCTGTTTTCACTCACCAGAATGGCTAGATTCACACCCAGTAGAGAGAAACTTTTGCAGCTTTAGTTTGAAGCCTTTGATTTGACAGTACTGGCAGTCCTCAGGCATGTGTTGAGAATTTTGGAGACAGCTCAGTTCACTCTACAAAGCAGGGTGAGCTGGAATTTGTTGGTACAAGGGCAAGGCTATTTTTTTTCCTCCAAAATTCAAGACTTTCAGGAATGTAGGTGCACAATGTGAGTGCTTTCACTTTGGATAGAACATCAGTAGTGCTGGAAGAAGATAAGGTAACAGATGCCTTATCAGCCAGCAATGCGCAATGTTGCCGTAGAAGCTGATTTATGGCCTGCTTATTGATTTGCAAACTAAGTTAAAATTTGAAAATCAGTGAGAAGCTTAGAAACCAGAATCCTCTCTGTGATCCTTTTGAAAGTCAAGTAACTCGTAGAAGTTTAACTGAAGGTGTACATCTTGGCAATTGCACCATTACCTTAGAATCTCCTAAGGATCTACACCCCCCCCCCCCCCCATTACCTGCACGTTCTTTAACATGATAAAGAAATGATGGTTGCTTTTACAGTTCTCCTCACCTCGGCCACTTGATCCAACCACTTTCTCTAAGTGCTGTCGAGTAGCTGGTCTAACATTCAGTGATGGATGAACTGCAACTTTCTTCAGTTAAATATTGGGAAGTCAGTGCCATTCTCTTCATCCCTCACCTGGAACTCTATTCCATCACTCTCAGTTCTGACCCCTCCCTGACTACTGTCTCAGGCTGAACTAGATTGCTCAAGACCTCTATTTGACCTTATGCTGAGCTTTCAATCCTATATTCTCTTCACAAAGAGTGTCTACTTTGACCACTAATATTGCTCCTTTCACACAATATTAATGGCACAGAAGGAGGCCATTTGGCCCAACATGTCTGCACCGGCTCTCCAAATGAGCATTATGACTTAGTGCCATTCCCCTGCCTTTTCCCCATACCCCTGTACATTGTTTCTATTCAAATAATCATCTAATGTCCTCTTGAATGCCTCGATTGAACCTGCCTCCACCACATTTCCAGGAGTGCATTCCAGGCCTGCACCATTCGTTGTGTGAAAAAGTTTTTTCTCATGTCACACTTGCTTCTTTTGCAAATTACTTTAGATATGTGCCCCCTCTTTCTTGATCCTTTTACAAGTGGGAACAGCTTCTCCCTATCTACCCTGTCCAGCTCCATTATGATTTTGAACATCTTCATTAAATCTTCTCTCCAAGGAGAACAGTCCCAACTTCTCCAATTTGTCCTCATAGCTGAAGTTTCTCATCCCTGGAACCATTCTTGTAAACCTCTTCTGCACTCTCTCTGATGTGTTCACATCCTTCCTATAATGTGGTGCCCAGAACTGTACACAATATTCCAGCTGAGGTCTAGCGAGTGTCTTTTAGAAATTCAGCAGAACCTCCCTCCCTCTTGTACTCTATGCACCTATTAATAAGGCCCAGGATACTATATGCTTTATTAACTGCTCTCGCCATTTGTCTTGCCACTGTCAATGATCTATGCACATATACACCCAAGCCTTTCTGCTCCTGCACCCCCTTCAAAATTTCACACCTTATTTTGTGTTGTCCATCCATGTTCTTCCCACAAATGCATCACCTCACATTTTTCCACATTGAACTTCATCTGCCACCTCTCTGCTCACTCCACCAACTTGTCTATGCCCTCTTGAAGTTTCTGTCCTTCAGTGTATCTGTTGCTGAAACCATGCTTTTGTTACCTGTCTGCTTAACTGTTCCTATGTTCCTCTGGCCAGTTCCATTTTCCACCCTATTCTGTCTGTAAATCTCAGCTCTTCTAAAATTTTGCCCATGTTCTAACCTATGCCACTTTTCATTTACTCAACAGCTCTCTGTCTTGCATTGATTTCTGGTTCATCTACAACTTGATTTTAAAATGCTCATCTACATTTTCGAATCCCTCCATGGCCGTGCCTTAATACTATCACTGTGATCCCCTCTGGCACTCCAACACTCAGAAATTTGCATTCCCCCAACTCTGGTCTCTTGTTTATCTCCTACTCTACTACTGGTGGCCATGCTGTTAACTTCTTCAGCCCTAACATTTGTAATTCCCTCCCTCAGCCTTCACTTCTCTCTCTCTCTCTCTCTCTCTCTCTCTTTAAGACCCTCCCAGCAGGTTTCTGCTTCTGATACAAAACTGAAGTGGCTCTTATCAAAGTCATAAATGACAGCATATGTTACTGTGACTATGGTAAACCATCCTTACTTCTACTTCTTAATATGCCTGCAGACTTTGACCTGGTTGACCACCTCATCCTCCTCCTCTGTATTTGTCTGGTTGCATTCTTATGTATCCAGTCATTGCCAAAGAATCATGTGCAATTTGCTTCTCTTCCCATTCCTACACCGTTACTTCTTTTGGCCTCCTCCCATTTCTTACCAGCCCCCTCGATGGCACCATCCAAAAACACGTCAGGTTCCATGTATTCTTGTTACTACCTTTTCTCAACCCCTATATGGTTTCTAAATAGACTGCTTGTCCGAAATCCAATATTATGCAAGCAGAAATTTGTTCCAACTAAGTATTGGGAAGGCTGAAGCCATTGTCAGATGGAGTCAGTAGTTAGGAAAAAAGAGTTTGTGGTAAGACCGAAGCCATTGCCTTTGGTCTTACCACAAACTCTTATTCCCAACCCCTTCCTGGTAAGTGCCTGAGTATGTACCAGGCTGACAACCTTGGTGTTATATTTGACATTGAGATGAGCTTCCAACCACGTATCTGTGAGATCCCTAAGATTGTCTGTTTCACCTCTGTAGTGTTGCCTTCCTCTTTATCCCTGCTACAGCTCACCTGCTGAAACTCTCATCCATGCCTTTGTTAACCCCAGGCTTCAATATTCCAACGCACTCCTATCATACATAAACTTAAGCTTGTCTAAAACCATGTATTCAAACTCTCACCAAATCCCATTCCTGCAATACCACGTGCTCACTGACTTTTGCTGGTTCTCCCGGTTGAACTGTGCTTCATTTTTAAAAATCTTCAACCTTGTTTTCAAATGCCTTTGCATCCTCCTATTTCTAATTGCATCCCCTTCCTCCTTCCCCCCTGGAGCATTTTAGTACATTAAAGATGCTATATAAGTGCAAGTTGTTGTTAAAACATACCTTTTTAACTTAGTTTTTAATCACCTATTTTCTTTTTGACGACTTTTAGCTGGTGCCAATTTTTGTCTGATTACTCCCATGTGAAGCACGTTAGGCTAGGTTCCTACATTAAAGACTATATAAATGTGAGCTGTTGTAAGAAAGGAACTGTTCAGTGATGTTTCCATTAAATGGAAAAAATGTTGCATGGCAGAGAAATGGGTCCTTGGCTTCATCTACTTGCTAATTACCCAAGATTTTGATTTGTAATGGCTCCAACCTTCATGAATGTTCAAAATAGTGGCTGGCATTTGTATAGTGTGCTTGAACAAATGGTTGTGGACTTGCAGACTTTAAATGTAAATGAAATGTCTGGAATTGGTCACTTGTGTAGGTGTTCACATCTCCAGTGATGGTTTCTCCAGGTGCCTTGTAAATAATTAGCATAATGGTAAATAAAAGAGTTTTCTATTAACATCGCCTCCAGTCTCATCTGTAAGTCCAGGATCTTGACTACCGCATACCATATCAAAGGCAACAATAACAGAATTTCTTTAATGAGATTATCTATCCACATCCTGACTGTTTGTTTGTACCAGGTGTGGAGAAGATTGAGGAGAAGAAGCGTTTACTTACACTATAAATAAATCAGGACCCTTTTCTCAATGTCAACTGGAAAAACACTGAAGAACGGGAAAGTTGAAGATGGCCACTCTTAGATATTACAGTCTACTGAGCAATAGTTTTCACATTAAGATAAAAGCAAAAAACTGCGGATGCTGGAAATCCAAAACAAAAACAAAAGTACCTGGAAAAACTCAGCAGGTCTGGCAGCATCTGTGGAGAGGAGTACAGTTAATGTTTCGAGTCCACATGACTCTTCAACAGAACTAAGGAAAAATAGAAAAGGGGTGAAATATAAGCTGGTTTAAGGGGGTGGGGGTGGGGGGACAAGAAGAGCTGGATAGAATGCCAGTGATAGGTGGAGATAACCAAAAGATGTCACAGACAAAAGGACAAAGAGGTGTTGAAGGTGGTGATATTATCTAAAGGAATGTGCTAATTAAGGGTAGAAAGGACGAGCAAGGTACAGATAGCCCTAGTGGGGGTGGGGTGAAGGAATCGAAAAAGGCTAAAAGGTAGAGATAAAACAATGGATGGAAATACATTTAAAAATAATGGAAATAGGTGGGAAAAGAAAAATCTGTATAAATTATTGGAAAAAACAAAAAGGAGGGGGAAAATCGGAAAGAGGGTGGGGATGGAGACATCTTTTGGTTATCTCCACCTATCACTGGCTCTCTATCCAGCTCTTCTTGTCGTCCCCCACCCACCCCCAAAACCAGCTTATATTTCACCCCTTTTCTATTTTTCCTTAGCTCTGTTGAAGAGTCATGCGTACTCGAAACATTAATTGTGTTCCTCTCCACAGATGCTGCCAGACCTGCTGAGTTTTTCCAGGTATTTTTGTTTTTGTAATAGTTTTCACATGGCTGGTATGGGCATATCCTACATTTCCACTTTTTTTAAACAAAACCACTAATACAAAGTGAAACTGCAGAAAACTGCATCCTGCTCAAGATGTTAAAGCTTACATTTTCAACTTCGTTTTTCAACCTCAGCACATTGCAAACTGCTTCATAGTCAATGAATTACTTTGTCATGTTGGGAAATGTAGCCAATCTACACATATCAAGGTCGCACAAACAGCTATGAGATAAAGTACTAAACAGTTTGGTAACGTGAGTTGAGAAATAAATGTTCAGACTTCATTTATTGAAATAGTGCCAAGGGGTCTTTTGCATCCACCTGAGAGGACAGATGGATCTTGGTTTATTGTTTCATATGAAATTCGGCACCTCAATACTGTAGTGTCAGATGTGTTCAAATACTGGAGTTGGATTGAACCCATAGTATTTGATTCAAGAAGGAAGAGTGTTGCCACTAAGATAGAACTGACACCTCTGTTAATAAAATACCTGTTTGTAACTGCAATTTTCTGCTTGCAGGAGCCAAAGCAGAATTTGAAGTTTTAGTGTTTAGTTTTGGATGCCTCTGGGAATTTTCTCAGCAGTAACTATTTCAAAACCCTTTGGTATGAGACTTAAAAGTTTACGGCACACTACCATCTTTGTGAGAGCAACACAGAACTAATCTCACTTCCCTGATTGCTTCCAATAAACCATTTTTTAAATTCATTCATAGGATGTGGGTGTCACTGGGTAGGCCAGCATTTATTGTCTATCCCTTATTGCCCTTGAGAAGGTGGTGGTGAGCTGCCTCCTTGAACCTGTATCTTCATTTGCTTTAGATATTTATAGATTCTTCACTTAGATGATGCAGTGAACTCCCTAACTCTTTCCCCACAGCTCTACAATCTTTTTTTCCTTTTCACTCCCTCCATTGGTGCAGTGTACCATCTACCAGATGCAACTCCCTATCTAACAGCACTTCGGGATTACCTACACCATATGGATTGCAGTGGTTCAAGAAGGTGGCTCACATGACCATCTCAAGGGCAATACATACCATCCTTGCCATTGACATCCATATCCCTTTAACAAAAGAATCTCTATCTTACCCCTTTTTTGGCAGTTAATCTTAAATGTGCCCCCTCTGGTTACCGACCCTCCTGCCAGTGGAAACAATTTCTCATTAATTACTTTATTAAAATCTTTTGTAAGTTAAAAACTATGATTCCATCAGTCTGGCCAGGGTTTGAATCCTGTCAATGTAAGGTTAAGATTCAATCCATTGCACATCTTAGTTTCTGTTTTTCTCCCTATCCCCAGATCAATAAATGTATTTTGGTGCAACATAACCCACTGAAGGGACATTTTAAATAGTTAAAAAGAGCTTTTACTGACAGACCCTTTTTTTTAATCACTTGCAAATGATCTTTTCCCACAATTCCAGAAGTACAGCATGTGAAAGTCAAAGCGGAAAACCTGAAAAATGTCAGCATTTCCCAAATGCTCACGAATGTGAGTTCTCTTTTTCCAGATTTGTAGGATTATTGCTTAGGTTTTCTTTTGTACAATTTCATTTTTCTTTTAAAATAGTGCAACATGACTTTATACTGGCTTTGAAGGAGTTATTGAGGCTGACTGAGGGATCCAGATGAAGATGTCGATTAAAAGAATGAAGAAATTTGGAAAACCAGTTTCATTTGTCCATGGATGTAGGTATTATTGTTGCTGCCCCAGTGTAAAACTGATTGGCATCCCTGCTGTAAAAAGGCAGGGTGGATTTGAAACAGAAACTGGCGGAATAAAAACAAAGTGCTGGAAATACTCGGCAGATCTGGCAGCTCCTGTGGAGCGAGGAACAGAGTAATGTTTCTAGTCGGGTATGACTCTTCAGAACTGAAGGAAGGTAGCAATATCATGGATTTTATGCCATTGAAGCAGGGGAGGGGGAAATTAAGGACATAGGGGAGGATGTGGGATAGGGTAAAGGATAGGAGACTTTAAATGAAAAGATGTCAAGGAACAAAAGGCAAAGGGAGTGGTTTTGGTTGTAGTAAAGAAACAAAGCATTTGCCTAGGGTGAGTGTGAATGGCAGAATAAAGATCAGTTCTGTCTGAAAGTGAAGAACAAGATTCAGATTGGCGCATGGCAAAAATAAAAAATCAAAATGGGGTGGGGGTAGAGTTCATGATATGACATTGTTAACTCAAAGTGCCTAATTGGAAGATGAGGCGCTGTTCCTCAAGCTTGTGTTGGGTTTTGCTACAACACTGCAGCAGGCAAAGGACAAATGTGATCATGAAGGCAAGAGTGGTGAATTAAAAGGCTAAGCAACCGGTAACTCGGGGTCATGCCTGCAGACTGAGTGGAAGTGTTCTGCAAAGTGCTCACCCAATCTGGGTTTGGCCTCTTCAGTGTAATGGAGATTGCATTGTGAGCAGTGCATAACTATACTAAATTGAAAGAAGTACAAGCAAATTGCTGCTTCACCTAGGAGGAATGTTTGGGACAGTGAGGAGAGAAACAAAAGGGCAAGTGTTATATCTCCTGCGATAGCATAGGAAGGGGCCAAGGTGTTGGGGTGATTGAAGAGTGGACCAGGGTATCTCGGAGGGAATAGTTCCTTCGTAATGCTGGCAGGGGAGGGGAAGATATCTTTGGTGGTGGCATCATGCTGGAGATGGCGAAGGATGATCCTTTGAATGAAGAGGTTGGTGGGGTGGAAAGTGAGGACAAGGAGAACACTATTGTGGTTCTTGGAGGGAGGGGAAGGGATGACAGCAGAAATATGGCAGACACGGCTGAGGGCCCCCTCGATTGCATTTGGGGTGGGTGGGGTTGGCAGGGTAGGAATTCTCAGTTGAGGAAAAGGAAGATATGTCTGAAGCACAGTTGTGGAAGGTTGTATAACCAGAACAGATGTGACAGAGAAACTGGGAGTATGGAATGGAGTCCTTAGAGGAGGCAGTGTACTTAAGGTAGCTGTGGGAGACAGTGGGGCCATAATGAGCATTAGTGGAAAGTCTATCTCTGAAATGGAGACAGAAAAGCCGAGGAAGGGCAGTGTTGGGGATGGACTTTGTGAAGGTGAGAATATTGGAAATTGGAAGCAAATTTGATTGTTTTCCTGTTCCGGGTGAGAGCAGGAAACAGCACTGATATCGCAAAAAGAGTTGGAACGGGCTGGAATAAGGATTGTTCCACATATCCCCCAAAAAGACAGACATTGCTTGAACCCATGTGGTATCAATAGCAACACCTTTTATTTGGGAGAAGTGAGACAAGTTAAAGGAGAAATTATTCAATGAGAGAACAAGTTCAGCCAGGCAGAGGAGCCTGGTGGTGTAGGGGGACTGGTTGGGCCTCTGTTCAAGGAAAAAGTGGAAAGCTTTCAGATTGCCCAGGTGGGGGACAGAGGTATATGTTCATACTGAAGTGGAGACTGTTAGGGCCAGGAAACTGGAGATCATTGAAATGACGTAGGGTGTCAGAAGAACTGTCATAGAAACGTTACGGTGCAGAAAGAGGCCATTCAGCCCATCGTATCTGTGCTGGCCAAAAAAGAGAGAGAAGAAACTAGCCGTTCATTTTAATCCCACTTTCTAGCACCTGGTCCATAGCCTTGTAGGTTATAGCATTTCAGATGTAAATCCAGGTACCTTTTTAAATGAGTTGAGCTTTTCAGCCTCAATCACCAACTTAGGCAGTGATTTTCAGATGCCTACCACCCCCTAGGTGAAAAGGTTTATTCTCATGTACCCTCTAATCCTTCTACCAATCACCTTAAATCTATGCCCCCTGGTAATTGACCTCTCATCTAGGAGAAACAAGTCTTTCCTATCTACCCTATCTAGGCCCCTCATTATTTTGTACACCTTAATTAGTTCACCTCTTAGCCTCCTCCGTTCTAAGGAAAACAACCCTAGCCTATCCAATTTCTCCTCATAGCTGCAATTTACAAGCCCTGGCTACATTCTTGTAAATCTCTGCACTCTCTCTCAGAGCAATTATGCCCTTCCTGTAATGTGGTCAGAACTGTATACAAAATTCCAGTTGTGGCCTAACCAACATTTTGTACAGTTTCATCATTACATCTCTGAGTTTGTATTCAATACCTCGCCCAATAAAGGAAAGCATTCCATATGCTTTCTTTACCACCTGTCCACCTGTCTTGCCACCTTCAGGGACCCGTGGACATGCATTCCAAGGTCTCTCATTTCATCAACCCCGGTCAATAACTTCCTGTTTATTGAATATTTCCTTGCTTTGTTTGCCCTCCCGAAATGCATTACCACACTTCTCTGGATTGAGTTCCATCTGCCACTTTTCCGCCCATTCAAGCAAACCACTGATCTCATTCTGGGGTCCACGTCTATCCTCTTCACTATCAACCACATAGCCAATTTTTGTGCCATCTACAAATTTCCCAATCATGCCTCCCTCTTTTAGGTTTAAATTATTAAAATATAAAACAAACAGCAAGGGCTGCAACACTGAGCCTGTGGAACACAACTGGAAATGGTTTTCCCTTCACAAAAATATCCATCGACCATTACCCTTTGTTTCCCGACGCTGAGCCAGTTTTGGATCCAACCTGCCACCTTGCCTTGTATCCCATAAGATTTCACTTTCCTGACCAGCCTGCCAGATGAAACCTTGTTAAACGCCTTACTGAAATTGATGTAGACAACATCGACTGCACTACCCTCATCAATCCCCCTTATTACTTTCTCAAAAAATTCTATTAAGTTAGTAAGACACATTCTTCCCCTAACAAAAACCATGCTGAACATCCCTGATCAATGTGTGCCTTTCTAAGTTTACCCTGTCCCTCAGAATTGTTTCCAACAATTTGCCCACCACTGAAGTTAGACTGACTGGCCTATAATTTTCTAGCCTCTCCCTTGCACCCTTTTTAAACAATGGTACAACGTTCACAAACCTCCAATCCTCTGGGACCTTGTCTGTATATAGTGAGGATTGGGAAATGACCCTCAGAGCATATGCTATTTCCTCCCTGGCTTCCTTCAGCAGCCTGGGATACAATCCATCTGGCCCTGGTGATTTATCCACCTTCAAGGATGCCAGTTCCTCCAGCACTTCCTGTCTCACTGTGCTTATTGTATCTAATATTTCACACTCCTCCTGTAACTAGCATGCCTGCATCTTCCCACTCCTTAGTAAAGACAGAGACAAAGTACTCATTGAGAATCCTGCCCACATCTTCTGCATCAACCCACAAGTTACCATGTACATCTCTGATAGGCCCTACCTTTATTTTAGTAAAACATCTTAGGATTTTCTTTGATTTTATGTGCAATATTTTTTCATATCCTTTCTTTGCTTTCCTAATTTCCACTTTTACTTCACCCTGTACTTTCTATACTCTTCTAGGCTTTCTACAGTATTAAGTCTTTTGTGACTGTCATAAGCTTTCTTTTTCTGCTTTATTTTGGTTTGTATGCTTCTGGATAACCAGGGGTCTCTAGATTTGGCAGTAACATCCTTTTTCTTTGTGGGGACATATCTACACTGTGACCGTAGAATCTCACCTTTGAATGCCTCTCACTGATTTGACACAGTTTTTCCTTCTAATAGCTATATCCAGTCCACTTTCGCCAGCTCATCTCTCCACTTTGTAAAATTTATCTTCCTCCGATTTAGAACTTTTATTCCTGTTCTATCTTTGTCCTTTTCCACAATGATGCTAAATCTAACTATATTATGGACACTATTTCCAAAATGCAACTTCATCCACTTGACCAGCTTTATTTCCTAAGACTAAATCTAGAATTGCGCCCTCTCTTGTTGGGCTTGTTACGTGCTGGCTTGTATTCTCTTGAATGCAGTTCAAGAATTTTGCGCCTACTGTGCCCTTCACACTGTTCATATCCCAATTGATATCAGGGTAGTTGAAGTCCCCAACGATTACTGCCCTATTATTTTTGCACTCAGAAATCTGCCTAAGTATTTGCTCTTCTAACAATCTTCCACTATTTGGGAGTCTATAGTACACTCCTAACAGTGTGGCTGCCTCTTTTTTATTTCTGAGCTCAACCCATATGGCCTCATCAGATGATTCATTTAGTATATCATCCATCCTCAAGCTGTAATTGATTCTTAAACCAATAGTGCTATATCCCACCTTTTTTTGTTCCCCTCCCTATCCTGCCTGAAAACTCTATATCCAGTGATGTTGAACTGTCATTTTTGCCCCTCCTTTAGCCAAGTTTCCGTTAAAGCGATGATATCATGCTGCCATGTGTCTATCTGTGCCCTCAGCTCATCGGCTTTATTTACTATGCCCCTTGCATTTACATATATACCTTTTAACATCGCCAAATTCCTATGCTGTACACTTTTTAACCTGTGCAGCTTCTGTCTTTCAGTCACTCAATAATTCTCCATCTCCCCTGCTCTGAATTTGCCCTCGGTTTCCTATCTGTCTGCCAATCTAGTTTAAATCTGCATATCTCCCCCCCCCCCCCGCCAACCAATGCCCCAACACCCTCACCTCCCCCAGCAGCACTAGCAAATCTAGGGATGCAGGTGGGAAGAGACTGGACAAGGAGAGAAAATAAAAGAGTCAAGTTAGGAAGAAAAGGCAGGAAACAGGCTGAAATGATATGTCTACTAAAACAGAAAATGGTGGGGTGGATTGACTGCCCATTGCAGAAACTGGCAGGGTGGATTGACTGCCCATTATAGAAACTGGTCGACTTTTCATTGCTACAGAAATTAATTGAAATGAAACATAATAGGCCGACATTGCTGATTTTATAACTAGGTGACAAGTTGGTGAACTATTCTTTATCTCCACACATTTTTCAGCTTGATAGTTCAAACAATGTTTCAAATGCACAGAGCATTGTTATCAGAACTATTTGCTGCAGTTGAACTCTCAAAAGGTATCCTGATGATGTGAATTGCAGTTCAATTTTAAGATACACAAAGTTCACTTTTGGAGAACTGCGTACTTAATATCATGGAATGGGAAATTGGAGATTTGATCCTTCCTCTATGTTCAGCTTCCATCTGATATGGGACTGTGAAGTTTTCTGAAACTGACACTGAATATCAGACAGAGATGCCTTGTCTGGATAGCAGCTTGTATCCCCTAACTGCTAGCCAGGGAGTCATTAATTGGCAGGAGTTCAGGTGGGCCTAGGGATTTAAATACACTGATGTAACTTATATTGTAATTAATTAGACTTTTTAGGAGATATTTAATAACTCAACAAAGATTTATCCCAGTGAGAAAGAAAGACTTGAGAAGGATGCATCATCCATGGCTGAATAAGGAAGTTAGGGATAGTGTCAGATTGAAATAAACATTGTACAAATCTGCAAAGGTTAGTGGTAAGCCAGAAGATTGGTCAAATTTTAAGAACCAGCAAAGAATGACTAAAAAATAATAGAGAAAGAAGCACATGAGAGAAAGTCAGCTGGTATTATAAAAGCAGATAATAAGACTTTTAACAAGTACTTAAATAGGAAAAGAGAAGTAAAGCTAGTGTTGGTCCCTGAATAGAGTAAGTCTGGGGAATCGATAATGGGAAACAGGGAATTGACAGAGGCGTTGAACAGGTATTTTAAATTCTCAAAGATACTTGAAAATCAAGAGGTGGACGAGAGAGAGGAACTTAAAGTAATCATAATCACTAGGGAAAAGGTGCTGAGAGAACTATCAAACCTAAAGTCTGGCAAGTTCCCAAGGCCAGATGACCTACATTTTAGGGTCTTAAAAGAAGTGGCTGCAGAGATTGCAGATGCATTAGTTATAATCTTCCAAAATTCCTTAGATTCTGGAAGGATTCCAGTGGATTGGAAAAGCTAATATCACACCTTTATTCAAAAAAGAAGGGAGTAAGAAAGAAGGAAACCACAGGTCAGTTAGCCTAACATCTGTCATAGCACAATTGCTAGAATCCATTATCAAAGATACTTAGAAAATCATAATTTGATCAGTCAACATGGGTTTGTGAAAGGGAAATCGTGATTAACTAATTTATTAGAGTTTTTTTGGGGAAGTAACAAACAAGGTTGATGTGGTGTACTTGGATTTGATAAGGTGCCACATCAATGGTTACTACACAAGATAAGAGCACATGGTGCAGAGGATAACATTAGCATGGATAAAGGATTGGTTAGCTAATAGGAATCAGAGGTAGGGATAAATGGGCCTTTTTTGGGTTGTCAAGCTGTAGCAAGTTGAATGCCACAGGGATCAGTGCTGGGGCCTCAACTATTTACGATCTACATCAATGATTTGGATGAAGGGACTGAATGTAAGCTAGCAAAATCTGCTGATGACACCTAGATGGGTAGGAAGGTAAGTTGTCAAAAGGCAGTAGAAAGTGTGCAAAAGGATATAGACAGGTTAAATGAGTGGGTGAAAATTTGGCAGATGGGGTATAATGTGGAAAAATGTCAACTTATCCACTTTGGCAGAAAGAAGATAAAAGCAGTTGTTATGGGCAGGGGGCGGTTTAATTTAAACAGTCCTGATTTCTACTCTCTCTGCCCATCCGTAAGCAGAAAAGTATTTTTGATTTCCCCCTTTATAAGTGGTGGTGTATTTTCCCCAATCCCTTAGCTTGGAGTGATCCAATCCGCTGTTAATAACCTCACAGCAAACTCGAGATAGGGTAAAATCAGAGGGTAAGCTTATTTTACACGCACTCAAAACGTGGGGTTGCTATGCAACCCCGGTACATTCAGAGAATAAAGGAAGGATAAGAGAAAGAAGACCACAGACCAGATAAGAACTATTGTTTCACGTGAGTCCAGAATCAAAAGTCCAATGGTGTACTCGTTCAGAAAGGGTTAGCAGGCTGAAGCTGTTGTGGGCTAATCCACAGACTTCCACAATGGGAGAAGCACGTAGTGATGAATTAGTCTTGTAGGAGGCGCTGGTACAGAAGTTCAGATGCTCCGGTATAAGGTGTAGATGAGGGCCAGGCAATTTAAACCTGGACAGAGCTCTGGCTCTGCTGCTATTCTGTTGATGCAAGATGGCAGGATTGCTTTTGTTCAACTCCACAAGGCACTAATACAGGTTCTAGCAGCGTGTGTGGGGGGAGGGGGGCGGGGGTGTGGCCATTTGACATAACTCCCATTTCTTCCCCTTGGTTTGGACAAAGGATGTATATTCTTGGCCTGGATTCTTGAGATAGTGAATGTTTCATCCATTAATAAGGGGTCCCTTTGTCCTTGCAGACGTATCGTCTCCGTTATCCAGAGCTCTGAATTACAAATGTGAAGGGCCTTTGTGTATTTCCTTGGAATTTGATTTCTGCAGTCACAGGAGACTTTAGCGCATCTTTAGAGATAATAAGGTCCCTGCTGTTTTCTGAAGGCTAGACATTCCTTTTATGTGACTTTGTATCTAGTCAAGCTTGTCAGTTCAAAGCGTTTGTGTGTTATTTAAAAAAAATTATGAAGTAAACAAAATGATATGAACATATATATTTTCCTTCATGTCTTTTGGGCATGACACAGTGTGCTATTTAAATGGAGATAGATTGCAAAATTTGGTACATGAATCACAAAAAGTTAGTATGCGGGTATAGCAAGCGACTAGGAAGGCAAGTGAAATGTTGGCATTTATTGCAAGAGGGATGGAATATAAAAGGGAAGTTTTACTGCAGCTGTACAGGGCCTCACTGAGACTACATCTGCAGTACAGTGCAGTTTTGGTCTTATTTGAAAGAAGATAATTACATTAGAAACAGTTGAGAGAAGGTTCACTGGACTCATTCCTAAGGTGAAGGGTTTATCTTATGAAGAAAGGTTGGACAGATTGGGCCTATATCCATTGGAGTTTAGAAAAATGATAGGGGACCTTATTGAAACATAGGGCAGAATTTCCCGATTGGCATGCAGGGATGGGACCCGCACACCGATGCATAAAATGACATCGGGCGGTCCCGACGTCACCCTGCGTCCATTAGATTTTCAGTTCGGTGGGCGTGCAGCCGGGTTGTCAAAGGTGTATTAAGGCCTGTTAATGACCTAATTGAGGTCGTTGTCAGGTTTGCTGCCCAACCTTATGGTTGGCGGGCAGATCAGAAGCTCAGGCAGGCTTCCGAAAAATATGAAACCTCATCCATGGGTGGGATGTGGTTTCAATAGGGTTTTAAGAATGTTCATTAAGTTTTAACATTCAAGTAATTGACAGTGTCACATGAGGAGACATGTCAATAATTTTTTCTTCTCCGTTCACAGTTTTTAAAGTTGAAGCGATCTCCCTGAGGCAGTGCACTTTGCCTCATGCTCAAAAGAGTGCACAGACCTGCTCATGGAATACCTCCTGCCCGCACAGGGAGCGCACAGCGCTTCAGGGCGGCGTCACGCTGGGCCCCGACAGGCAGAAAATTCTACCCATAGATCCTGAGTGGATTTGCTAGGGTGGATATCGGGAGGATGTTTCCACTTGTAGGAGAGACTAGAACCAGGAGACGCAGTTTAACTATAAGAAGCCTAATGTTTAAGATGGGGATGAAGAGAAATTTTCTTCTCAAAGGGGTTGTTAGTCTGTGTAATTTTCTTCTCTAGAAAGCAGTGGAGGTTGGGTCATTGAATTTATTCAAGGCAGAGTTGGACAAATTTTTGATAGATGAGGGAGTGAAGGGTTGAAGGGGTGGGCAGACAGCAAAATGGAGTTGAGACCACAACGAGATCAGCCATGATCATATTGAATGGTGGAATAGGCTTGAAGGGCTGAATGGCCTCTTCCTCATAAGTCCTATCTTCTTACATGCAAGAATGTGGATAGAAAACACACATGAAAGTAAAATGGCCTCTGATTACATTTCAAACATTGTTGCTAACTAGTAGAGATTTAGGTACTTTCAATGGAACTTTGGAAATGTGTTGAGTTTAAAAACTGACCACATCCTTCTCTCTGTTCCAGATGATTTTGTATGGTATTTGTAATGCCAGAATGTAAGCAACAAAGATTCGCCTTTCCCTAACTATGTTTCAATTTCTGCTCCATTTATGGCTGGTCTCTGTTTTTCCTGCCTTATTTCCCATTTTGATCCTTTGCTTATCTCACTCAATTTGCCTTTTTTCACTCCCAGTGTCTTGATTGCTAAGTCACAGTGTGGGAGTTAACATATTAACGTTATTGATGATTTTAGACTCATCTCAAAATATTGTTTGGACCCATCTCTTATTGCAATTTTATTTCCCTTGCCTGGAGAGCAGGATGAAGCAAAAAGTGGATTCAGAGCTGAGCACAGCAGCTAGGGAGGTGGAGAAGGGTAGAACAGCAAGCAAAGTGGGAGAGGTAAACAAACTGAGCACTATTATTCCAGGGTAGTGGTATTGCTTTTGCACAATTTTCTTGGGCCAAGATTTAAGTCTAACACTCATGTCACCCAGTGATTATTCTAGTCTTTCAAGTTCTATTGATGTGGCAGGACAAACGTCAGCAGGACCAACAAACTGCAGATTTTACCAATTCCAAATGACCAAGTTTACCACGGACAGCTGACTTGGAATCATTTCTATCCTGTTTTAGATATCCTACATTTCAACAGTTTCCTTGAAAAGGAAAATCAAAATATATAACAACTGTAATATATTTGTAAATTGTTTGTTGCATTTTACACTAAAAGTAAATTAATTCAATGATGCTGCTTCATGAATTTTCCAGGACAATCTTATTGCTAAAATATTCAGTGGTCTCCAAGGAATATTAGTTTATCCTCCAATGTTTGGTCCCTTAAACTTGATCAATAGAAGGAAATTTTAAAAAATCATACTCATTCTGGTATTGAGTCCAGATTGTGTCCAGTGATAGGGTGAAGTTAAGTTTCAGTAAGTCCACGTTGTCAGAAAACAGTTTTGTTTTTATGATTTGTTTAAATCTATTACTATAAATTCACCTGTGGACCATTACTATCACCTTCGTGGGCTCAGTTTAGTAACTGTTAGCTGTGAACAGATGCATAACCCAAGTGTTTCAACTATTCTTTGACCCTTTGTTACACAGATGCATATTTTAATATTTTGCAAGATACAGATGGTTTTTGACCAATTGTTTCATCCTCAGCTGTGTACAGTAAATAAGCTGGCAAACACAGACAACACATCTCGGTAGGTGAATAATGACCAAATTTCAACCTTTAGATTAAAGGATATTTTTCTCCGGTTGTGGTACTTTTCTGCAGGGAATAGAATTTATCTTGATGTTTCAACTGTTCAGCCGTGGTTAAAGATGTCAGATTCTATGCACCAATCACATGAATGAGGAAGTAGGCCAACATTGCAAAATCAGAACACGTTGCTAGTGTTTGTTGGCATGTATAGATGTGCAGAATGCAAGAAAATGGGCTCCTACTTCACACTCATTTATGACTTCAGGTGATTTATTTTTCTTGAAATTACAGTATTAAAATGTTGACCACATGAAATCCATTTAAATGAACATGAATTTGGTTCAGAAAGTATGAGCAGGTGTATAGTGAAGTAACAAATAAAGAGAATTTCTATTTCACATTTATCTATTTACATATCAGAAAACCTGCTTAATGACGAAGCTCAAAATTCATTTCCTACTGCAACTTGCACTTTTACTCATTTGGCCCATGAACTTTAATTTCAAACTTGTACCCCATCCTCCTCCTGCTGTATAATTGGAGCAGCAAGCAATAGAACCTGTGACAGCAGCAACCAATTGAATTTCTATTTTAAGTAAAAAAAAAATCACAATTTAGTGCCTGAAAGTACGACTGACCGTCCTAGTTGTTGTTTAATAGTTGATTTTCTATTCCACATGGGGAAGAAATGCACCTCTCTATTTGTGGGGCCATATCAGTACCTATGCTAGTTAACAGCCCATATTCCCTTTGTAGGAGGTATAATGTATCACAGTGGAAAACTACTGTTGTCTCCAATGGGTGATAATTACCTTCATAGTACCCTACACAAAGCAGTTCATAAGGCCCCTGAAGTGGACTGAAATTGTTAGGGTGGTTTTCCAATAAGTCTTCACTGTTTCAGGTGGTACCTGTAGATTGAGCTTCATCCTATAGTTACGGCGGCCTTGATTTAAAAATACTCTTGTGGGATTCTGATCCGGCTACTTCCATTTGCTCAAGTGGTAGGTATTTCTGCTTATAGCTGGTGAGCTCACACCAATAGGAGTATGTTTGAAGCCACCTATTGCAGTCTTAACTAGCTTGAACATTGAAAGAGTTACTTCTGCTTTACTTGTGGGTTGAGGCAAATGAGTTTATCTCTGAACAGATGACATGACAGCAGTTTGATCTACAAATATAGCGGCGATCAGATCTTGGCACACTCTCAGGATGCTATGTTGATTGTCTGCGTTCTGTGCATCAGAAGGCAATGCTCTTTGCTTCGTACCTGTATTTAGTTGGGTGCTTTACCTGTATGAGTAGATGATACGGGTATCATTTTAGTGGTGTTCAGTGCATCCTCTAATGTTGAGGTGTTGAGATAGAATTGGTTCAAGTAAGGGTCTGGATATATTGAATCCTGGTTTGAATAGTGTGAATGTAGCTGGACCACATATTTGAAGATTAGGGGGAGTCAAACTAGAGACATGAAAAATTAAAATGGGGAGACAGATTAAAGGCTGAAGTTGAGAGAGAAACCATTTATTTTTCTTGTTTATTGTTCTAGCAGTGTGTTAGAGGCATTAGGTTTTGCAAGAAATGGAACCCAATAGAGTTGTTCAGGGGGAAAGAAATGATTGTCACAAAGAAGGAAGTCAAGCTAAGAACCATACAAGTTTACAGCATAAGATGGAGGTCCATTTGATCTATATTATCTATACACTTCTTCATCAAAGCAGCCAATCCTGCTTTCTCGCCTTGTATGTTCGTTTTGCTTCAAATATCTATCCAAATTTTCTTTTAAAAAGCTTGAGTGGTCTCTGTTTCAACTGCTCTTGTATTCTAAATATTTTATGCCCCAACAGCCCCACGCATAAAGAAATTTTCCTGAACTTCTTTTGTTAGTCAGTGATTTGATCACCCTTTGTCAGACTTCTTAACAGAGGAAATTATTCTTGTGGGTCACTGAGACCCAATAACGTCAATGGAGGAAGGCTGGAACCATTAAAGTTGAAAATGGCAGTTAAATAAACTTGCAGAAAACACCAAAGTACTCTTGTGTGAATTCTGTACACATGGAAGCAAATTCCAGCCTTCCACAAACCACGGGTCTCGATTTGGCCTTTTTGCCTTAACAGGAACTCAGAGCAAAAATGTAGTTTCAATAAGCAAATCAGTTCTTACATGAGCTGAAACTTATAACTATAGAATCATAGAAAAGTTAGGGTGCAGAAAGAGGTCATTCAGCCTATCGTGTCTGCACTGGCCAAAAAGAGAAAAAAGAAACTAGCTGCTCATTTTAATCCCACTTTCCAACATCTGGCCTGTAGCCTTGCAGGTTACAGCAATTGAGATGCACTTCAGACTCTTCTGAGTCCCTTGAATGGCACAGCGTGCCATAGTTGCAGTTTCTCTTCTTAAATTCAAATTTAAACTAATGGATTTATTTACAAGCATACCTTCATACTAACAGAAATGCACAAGATACTGATAGAAATAGGAAGCAAGATTGTATTGGTCCACAAGAGGCTGAAAGTATAATTCTCAAACATAATTCTTACACAGTCCAAGAATCTGCCAGGATTTTTGGGGAAATGCAGTCTTTTGAACATTTGTATGGGTGGGATGGCGTTCCTGTCTTCTTCACAAGGTAAGCAGCTGTTTTGTACTCAATAGAAATGGAAGTGCAGTAAAGTTATTGAAGAAAGACTCTAGTATTTATCCAGCTCACTTGGTTGCTGAGTAAAGAGCTGTCAAGTTCAAAATCAAAATGGTAGCTTCTTTCATTCCATCGTAATTAGCAGTTTGGCATTCTGCTCTACCCAGGACTTGCAAATGTTTCAAACATTGCATAGTCTGAATCTTTAGACCAGAGTTCCCCTGAGTGATTTACCTATAAGAAATAAAGGACTTGTTTAAATTTGCAGTCGTTGATGGTTGTCAGGAATTGATAGCTGTTTGTTTGGAGTCCACACACGAAACATCTGTTCCTCAATGTTCAACAACTTCATTAGCTTAAGTTCAAAATCTTTCTGCAGCATCAGTACATCTAAGTTATTGCTTTGTTCGTGCAGCTTTACAGTTTGGTTTGCAACTGGTTTTGAGACATGGGCTTTGGAAATCCATTGGCAATATTGCAATATAAAACACACTTTTAGAGAGATTACTGACTGCAGTTGATTTTACACAATTTAATTTTAAAATCAAAATTTTCCCTTGACATATCCTGAGCTTTACTTCAATAACATCTGCCTGTTTTTCTCTCTCTGGCTCTGCCTGAAATCATCTCGTGTTTCCCACTTCGTAGAATAATTTAAATCTTTTTCACAAACTTCCTTTGTGATTTTGCTAATGTAATTTTATGATATGGAAAATCTTTCTCTTGTTTTAGCTTGTTGGGTATTTAAGTTTCAGCCCTGCTTGACAAGGTTTAAGAATCACGCAGTCCTTGTATTATGCATGTACAGCATTGTCGTTTTGCATGGCTTGACAAAACCCATTTGAAAACACAAACAAAGTTCTGAAGCCTACAGCCAGCAGGTCTTCGGCAAATCTGTCTCAGTGCAATGGATGGCGGAATGTCTAGCAGGCAAGAAACATTGAGCCTTAGTTATGAGGCATTCTGATTTGTTCTACCTTGTGTGACAATGTAAAACTGGTTTCCCAACTGAGGTACCACACTCTGATGTGAAGTAAATATCATTACAAAGCATTTTTATTTAAACCATGCAGGTGCAAGTTATCTCAGCTCTATTAAGATTGTCCCAGGTACTGAAGTTTCAGCTCCTATGTAAGCGAGTCCTCTCTCTGGTCCAGATTACATTGCTTGTCAGTTTCTATTGGAGGATGTCAAATCAAGAAAGATTCTATATTTGTAGCTTGTTTTTAAATGTCAGAACCCTTCATGGATATAATTTTAACTTTTGTGTTTCCCACATTTCATTTGGTAGGGTTAGAATTCAATATTGCTGTCCATTTATTCTGCTTAGGGATTGAGTCAAAAGATGGGACGGGTTTTAAGTTTGTGAAATTAAATCAGATTGGTGACATGATGTCTGTCAAAAGTGCATCATTCTTTTTTGTCTTGGAAACTTCCGTCATTGTAGAGGGTACCAACGTTGGAAGAATGTATAAATTAGGATTCCTTTAAACAAAAACAGAGTGCAGAAAAAATAATCTGCATTGCTTAACATTTGCGTGTTGTGTCATAGGATTTGTTTGCAATTATTTCTAAAGACAGCTTTGGTGTGCCATTAATCATTATGTCTATGATGCTTCACCCCAGAGGAGAATCCACCACATGCGATGCCGTTTAGAATTCATCATCAAGCATCTGCACTTAAGTCCAACTGACAAGCTGAGGTGTGTTCCTAGGAACGTGAAATCTGTAAACTTGATTCATATTGTTGTACAAACAGCATTTATAATCCACTATCAATTTGCCATGGTATATTGGGTAATAAGGTGAAGAGTTATTGTGACTGCATTATAAAGAACTGAATGATGGGTGAGGTAGGGTGGGTTTTTGTTATTTAAATAGTATTCCAGGAGAAATTCTTCAACAGCTTTAAGTCTGACTTCAATGTCATTTCAACCTTTTGTCATTCCTTTTTAAAGATTCCTTACCACTTTTCACATTCCAGTGGTTGGGACTCGAATTTTAAATTTGAAAAGTGGACAGGCTACCATGAGTAGAATCCAAGCAACAATGATGTGCTCTGTGATTTGACCTGGTGTTGGAGTGGGATTTTATTTCATGACATGATCCAAAGGAAATAATACACTTTATACACATCATCATTTCTAACCCCTCCTTTGTCCTGTTGCCTATCTGAATCCCCAAGATCAGATAGTTGTGCTTAATTTGTTTCCTGTCAGCTGTTTTTTAGACACAGAGTGGGTGGTCAGGTCTTCCATATTGTGTTGATATGAATGGTTCCCTCTCAGAATCTGACTGATATGACATTCTGCTTGCCAAGTTGGTAGTATGATAATGCTGGCAATGGTAGACGAATACTAATGGACCAACCCAAATTAGCTTAGACAGCTTCCATAGGTTGCTCGGTTCTTCATTTATTTGCATTTTTAAAACTGATTCTGTATTTAACATACTACATAGCTGATAGATAACATGTAGACCTGCTGGTTTATAAAACTTTTCTACAGAAACCTACAGACTTTCCATTCTCACTCCCTAAAGAGTTTTCTATCTTCATTCCCATTCCTAAAAAAGTATCCATCATTTGTTTTTCCCCTATTGTGGTTTCCAGGCCAACTCAGCGGAAATCTTTTGCTTTATGATGCAATTTTTTTTCTGAAACAGTGAACTAAATCTTCTAACTTTTCCAGTAGAAATTTGCACATTGCATTTTTATGCACACAAAATTATGTCAGGTAAAACACTTGCTTTAAAAACTGTTGGTATAAGGAATGGCTGTATTTTTAACCTATTGAAGATGGAACATTTGGTTTGATAACTTCCACCAGATTTTATCTTTGCTTTGTGCAAATTTTCCAAGGATGGCCCTAAATATTTCTAAGGAATAGCTAAAGGAAAGAATATTTACCTGCACTTTACCCAGTATAATGCCACTAGTTAAGTGAAAGTTCATTACTAAAGCTGATGACGCAACTGGCACCCAAATAGAAAGTGGTTGAATAATTTACTGGTCATAGTTAGGCGCTGCTATCTCTCCTGAATAGAATTGACTTTAGTAACAAACATTCTTTACTGTACTGGTCACATAAAGTCAGGAAAGGGATATATAATTTTGAGTAAGGTACCCTTTGGAGAGGAGGAGGAGTGAAGAACAGCTAATTTACCTGAAGTAGGTGATGGTAGAAGATGCTTTAGGCCAAATTCCTTGGGCATGTAATAAGAAATCATGATCTAGAAAGACTAATGCTGATGGAATAGATTGATGGTAAAAGAGGTTGAGATAGACAAAGAAATATCTTTTTAACAGCTGCGCAAACTGGGTGAATGTACCTCTAACAAAGATGATCCACGCCACCAGAGCAAGATTAGCATTGGAGGTCCATGGATCGCCAACACCCTCTCAGGGCATGGTACTTGAAGAGAGAGAGACAGATCTCCAAGTAGCTGTTTAGAAATGCAGTGACTACCCTGCTTCAGAAACATTCTTTGACAACCAGTTAGAAGTGCCATTCTGCAGTAAGCTCTTCAAGTGAGGCAGGGTGCATATAAAACAGGCCTCTACCCTGATCACCGTCTTATATAACCATTATCGGTCTTTTCACTTTGCATCTTCCTGCAAGAGTCAATTCCTGTTGCGTTTAGATTGTCACATGGGTACGTACACATCTAGCTTTTGTTACCTAGAATATTTTAGACAGCATCGGGTATGTAGGAAATGTCATTCAGAACTGCAAGGTTAGTTATGAAGGATTGGAGAAAGTGACAGTGAAGGGCATGACTGAGATTTGTTGATTAGATACAGGACAAATTTAACTGAGCTAGTTTTAAAACTATGGGAGTGGCAAAGCTTCAGTTAGCAAGTGCACAATGTACTCCACAACAGTGCCTTGGAATGGTAGAGCATAAATCTGGACAATTGGTTTCCTAAAGGCAATCTTCTATGCTTAGCTATGTCATCTTGGAAAGAGCTGAGGAGATGTAGGGAAAAATAGAGTGGAGATTACATGTTTCTTCACTTTCTGGGAGAAACTGAAAATTAGAGGTCAAGTTGCCTTATGCAAATCTGAGCGACTAGTGACTAAGTGATACTGGCTCAAGTTTCAGAACAAGTCACTTGCTGTCTCTTCCTTTCAATTTTGGTTGGCGACCAATGCTTTATGTGCAACAATTATTTCAAAATAGAGTTGAAAAATATAAATCGCTTTTTACGAAGAAGACTTTCTGAGTTAGGCGAGCTTCGACCATGGAAACCTTACTTTTTAAAAATAAGGTTAACTATTGAGAGGAGATGGCATTGTGTCAAGAAATGATGCAACACATTAATACAAAACTGATAACTATAGACTCAGATTTGGAAATGTAGCAGTTGGTTGCTTTAGTGGCAGTATATTCAGACTTCAATCTTCTAATTGGATGTTCAGTTTCATTTGTTGAGAAGTAGGCTTGTGGTGACCATTACTGTCTATCAGTCCCACAAATGTGTTAGTTTTTGGTATGTTTGCTTTTGGTTGAATGTAAAGTTGCTTGGCTCTGTTCTAACTTGTATTTCTGAAAATGTTCAATTGGATATACGAAAGAAAATGCAGAGTTTTTTTATGTTGGAGAGCTTTAAAAATGAAAGCTCCATTGCATTTCACCCTGACACATGATTTTGTGATTGTACAGCAAGAGCAATGTTTCTCTTTGACCTTGCATAAATCCTTTGGTGTTCAACACCTTCTAGCAGTTTTGTGTTGTGTTATTTTGTTTTTCAATCTTTGGGTGAAAGGGGGTAGGGTGTGCATTCAGCCTCCTCTGTCTCCCCTTGATTAAAAAAAATGTAGTTTTGCATTGGCAGCAGCAGATTCACCAAGCAGCATGGTGCCACTGCTTATTTTAACACCATTTTAGAGGGGGGAAATCAGAAAAATTAAAACAAAAACATTGAAGTAAGCATTTGATTGCACATATTTTCTAAATATGGTGAGAAAAAAGAAAGCAGATGTTTAAAAATTGACCCTGTGCCAAGGAGCTACAGAGGAAGAAAATCTAGGTCGGCAGTTTACTGTACTAACCAGGATAGCAGCCACTTGGCAAGGTTACAAGGCAGTCAGAGACGTTAGCTTTGGCGCAATTTTAATACATGCAAATACAAATTTTTTATTCTTCAACAACAAATCCCCCAGACTTGAGACTTTGCACATGTTTTCCTTAGGCATAGAGGCTTACACTGAATTTTTTTCAGATTTTTCCCTGCCCTAGAATATGTGCAATTTGAGTGTAGAAAGTTGCGCAGGGGGAACTGAGCAGTCTTTTTTTTCACCCTTTACAATTGCTCAGAGGTTGTGCTAAGGATTTTAGGTAGGAAGGTTTCTGGGGGGCGAATCAGGAACAAAAAAAGGTTCGAATTTGCCAGGTAGACTTTTCCGAGGTGGGGAAAATGCTTTTCAATGATTTTTGGCTTTGAAATGTTGGAGCTCGACGAGGTTACAGGCAGAGTGAGTTGTTTTTTATATCAGAGTCTTTTGGTAGTGGTCACAGTGCATGCTCAGGGCCATCCGCATCAGGGTTTAAGAAGGGGGAAAAAGGCTATTTTCGGGTTCGAAAATAATTTCTTTTTGCCATGTTTATGATTTTTGATCTATAAAGTAGATTATCTGTACGAAAAGAAGTGTAATTTTTCACTAATTGATAATTTTTCAGGCTTTTTCGGATCCTCACTGTTTTTGCACCCTTACTGTGCAGCCTGATGCAACTCACTAGCTCCATTGCTGCTGACGTTTCAAGATTTTTTTTTCCGAAAATATTCAGAATAATTCATAGGGGGTTTATTGTAGCAGATTAATGAAAAAACATAGTATTAGGAGGAAGAAAATTACTTTTTATTACAGTATTTTATTTGAATGACTTCTGGAAAAAAACCTTGATTTTTGGAAAAAAGCATAATTAATTTTCGTTCAATTAAATTATAATTAATATCCGTTTTGGGTGCATTTGTAAATTCAGTTAGAAACATAACATTAATATAGGCCTAAAATGTAGAGTTTTTTAACAAGAAAAATTGCGGCTTAGGGTGTAAGGCAAAAATCAAGTAGGAACAGATTTCTGATATATGCAAGGAAAAGCAAAGTTTAGGACCGATAAATAGATATCGCTTTTCTAAAACAGTCGTTTAATGTTGGAAATGAGGTAAAAATTGCAGAATTTTGTTAGGGCGTGGCAATCCCTTAAATACTGTATTATAACCTTTAGATTTGTACTGCAGGAATGTTATTTTACAAGTAGCTTTGCCTACAGTACCTGCATAAATATTTTTTGATCGTTTTTGAGAGAATGATTTTTTGCTTTTCCCCCAATTTAGTATTTTCTACTTTTCTCCAAAAAGAATCTCATTTTCGAAGCTTTTTTTTGTATTTATTCTTAAGTAACGATTATAAACAGCTGAATAATTGCAATCGCCTGACCAGTAGTCACTTAAAGTTCTTTTTGAGGTGTTTTTGAAGCTATATTTTTGGCTGGACTATTGGATGCATAAAGTGACTTATGATAAGGCAGACATTTGCTGAACCGCCATTTTGTCTAAAGCAGCAGATCTGCCAGGTTCAGCAGACCTCTAGCTGTACCCTGTTAATGCACAAGATTAGTACGTTGCTTTATAGTCGTTATTTTTTAATTTGTTAGGTTTTTTTTCGATTTTAATCCTAGAAGTCGCCCTTGTCCGATTCCTTTATGTTTCACTATTGGGGTATTTTTCGTATTGGTTCAATTTATTTTGAATAGAAAAATTGTCTGATTAATTGATAAATGTCGGCGAATAACTATACTCAAATTTATTTGTTGTTTTTTTTCTCTGTTTTGTTTCGATAGGTGGAAAGGTATAATTGTGCCTGGTTTTTATATTCGATTTGTGCGCATGGTGCTTAAAGTTCATTTTAACCTGAATTCTTGATTTTAGTATTTCAAATGACTTTTAGGTACAAAATTGTTGAAAAGTAACAGCTGTTTTTCTTTTCTTTACCCCCCCCCATCCCCACTGCAGCGCTCTGCAGGACTTTACTATTTGAATATACAGGTGGGTCTGCTCTATCTTTCTCTTAATAGCAATTTGTAAAATAAAGTGAAAAGTAGTTAATATTTACCAATATTCGTTTTTTTCCGTATTTGCAGTGACAATTGGTGCCGTTTTGTGATCATTGTAAAACCAGGATCATCTTTTGAATGCAGTATTTTTCCCTCTTGTCATGATATCCTATCACTTATGTTAGTCTTTAATTAGAATTGTTCAGTATAATTATTCTTTAAACCAATACACTATTTATACTCAAGGAATTGTTTTCTAACCTGTTGTATTATTTGTTGCTCAATCTGGCCAATTATATCAATGTTCATTTTGTTTTTAAATCCTGTGGTTCACAAATCTTAACCAACCAAAGTCTGTTAATCTAATGAGAAATTCTAACTCCCTATGAACATTCACAGGCTTGTTCAACCGGTAACACTTGATGAACTTAAAAAAAACTCTCGTATACATCCTAAAAGTACAACTCTATTGACTGTTTACTGGAGAAAAAGAAATTTGAAGTTTCTTATACCTTTCGTACCCCTGAAAGGAACTGCTGGAGGGATGGTACAATCAACTCTTCTTAATAATTCAGCTTTGTGGCTGTTTTATGCACAAAATTTCATGAATTTTGAATATTCACAAATGCCCGACATGCATCAAAGAAAATTGGTCCTGTATTATCAAAACCAATAAAAATCAATGTATTTCAATGCTAGTTATCCACCACATCATTCTGGTCTCAAGGCTGTCCCAAACAATTCATGTTTATTTTTCTTTGCCTTGAATTTTTATATAAACTCTGCTGTGTATTCCATATCCAAAATAGGATTTTATCATTACCCACTAATCTGCTTTTGACAAAATCTCCTCATTGGTCATCAAAGTTTTGAAGTGATGAGAATGATGTTTGCTGAAGTTTTGAAATCAGCAGTTGACTTTGTTTACATTGCTTGCCTTTTTCTGCTCCACATTTAAGTACTGCAGCAACATTTTGTGTGCTGCAACATATAGAGCATATATGTGTGAAATTATGTGTATACATGCATCACTTCCTTCTCTTCCAGTCCTTCAACATGAGCGAGACAGCCTGGGGACACTGCCTGCACCAACTACTCACGATTGCAGCTGTGAGCGGGCTGCTGGGCTCACTGCAAGGTGGGGAGCTAGTCCCACTGAGGATTTCCATTTATTTTGAATAAACATGCCTCCACTTGTTGTGATCATTGCTCTTTGTAGTATTAGAGCATTACGATTTTGAAGACTCTTCATAACTATTTTCTAGTATGTTAATTCTTAGAAAGAAACCCCCTGAAACACCATGTAGGGAGGAAAAACAAAGCAACTGCAAAACCCAATCTGTTAACAGTTTGCCGTTAGGAATGGAAACCCTGTAACTTTGGGGTTGGTGGGTGTATGAGATAAGGGAGGGAACTTACTGAACTTTCGAAAGTATTTGGGAATATTCTGGTAATGTCATTCCAAGATGCTCAAAGTTGTAAGGGGATGTTTCTGCAGTAACAATGATGGCAATGTAAGTTTCTTTTTGTGTGCTTTACATAGTGTACAAATTTTTCACTGACTCCCACTTTTCATGTAGTTATTTCCAGTGGATAGCAGTTACCAATAAATCCAGATTAGTGTTTTAAAAAAAATGTATATAACATTCATTTTATTATGTAAATGGTGTTTGTGAAGAAATGTTACTTCAATTTAGTTTGTTACCATAAAGAAAAATGCTTATCTTTCCTATTAACTATGCTTTCTTTGAATAAGTAATCTATCTTTCAGGAATATGAGTGACCAATTTATAAAAGGATTTGTGAATGCTTTATCTGCTTGAACATTCAACATGATTTACTGATTGCTTAGAAGTTTCACTGCCAAGCTCTGTAGGGTTATAATAAAGGTAACTTTCATCAAAATGTCCAGGTCTTTTGCTGGAAAAGAAAAATAGATTCCAATGATTAGTCCTGCTTTATGAAGAATTCATTCTGATGAAACTTAGTTGCCTATACTTATAGGTATGTCTTCCACTTTGGTGGGACCTCTAAGACTTGCAACCGTCTTGTGTAACTGGAAAACATGGTATGCAGGACAGGGTAAGTATCAATGCTTAGCATTAGGATTTGATAGAAACAAGAATACTACAGGCTCTGCTTTATATTTTCAAAGAAAAGGAAAAAAATGAGAGAGATTTGCATTTATATAGTGTATATCATGGCCATTGGATGCCTCAAAGTGCTTTATAACAAATGATATAATTTTGAAGTATAGTCCCTGTTGTAATGCAGGATTCACAGCAGCCAGTTAGTGCAAAACAAACTCCGATAAACAGAAATCTGATAATGACCAGATTATCTGTTTTGTGATGTTGATTGAGGGACAAATATTGGTCAGGATACTGGGGATAACTCCCCTACTCTTCACAATAGTGCTGTGGGATCTTTTACATCCATGTGAGAGAGCAGATGGGACCTCGGTTTAACATCTCATCTGAAAGATGACAGCTCTGACAGTGTGGCATTCCCCCAGTACTGCACTGGCATGTTGGCCTTGATGCATCATTTGTAGAAAATGTCTCCTACATAATACATCCATTCGTGATACACTAATGTTCGGGAGGCTATACCATGTGTAGTTTATGATTATAGTATGGAATTTTGAAGACCAGCCTCATTTCTCTAACCTTAATGATCATCATTAAACTTTCAACTCAAAATGTCAGCACATCAAATTTGTTTTTCTACTGATTTAACACACAGGAGGGAATTTGAAGCTTCTGGCAGATTATTCACGGTATTTTGAAGGAGGATGATTTTTGGTGAGGTGGCCTTGAATGGTGCTACCTGCAGAACACACACATGATCCACAAGCACCGTAATCTGTTGGAGGTGGTTCTTGAGGCAAAACTTGAAGTTAATTACATCTGGGGATTTCTGAGTTTTGTGTATCTATTTTGTATATCCCCTTAATTTGAGTTACTGCATTTAGTTAATAGGAGTGAATATCATGAGTGTATTTTGAATTTTTATGCACTTGACAAGCATTCACTAACCAAAGAATGAAATTCATTGTTCTGGAGCAAACATTTTGTCTATTCTCTGTTATTTCAACTCCTAGCTCTAGCCCACTATCATTGTGTGTTATTACTTGATCACAAGAACAAGCAGGTTACAGCTTCCTGGACCTGTAATTTCCCATCGAAGAGGCAAAACAATGGATTGGATTGGCTTTGTGCTTTCTATGATATTGTTCCCATCCTGCCTACCCTATCTGACCCAGCCTCTACTCAGCCTTGTACATCTCCCCTAAAAATGGAGTTACAATTGAGATTGGAAACTTGCTGTATGGGTCATTGCTGGTGACAACCCTAGTCTTGCCACTCAGCAGCGTTAGCATGTTGGAGTGCCAGCAATCACTATCTTCAAGGTTGAATGCAAGCGAATGAGTGATCAGTGGAGATTCACTTGCTTATCAGAAATATTGACATTCCAAATCCTTTGCAATCAACAGACATCCACTTCTGTTCATTCAGTAACTTCAGTTTACTGTGCAACCTGTGGCAAAATGTAAATAAAAGTTAATAAGGAATAACAAAAGGCTATTAATTAAAACAAGCTGACCTTTTAATCATAAATCTACTTCCCCCACTCTATCCCTCAATTTCTTAAGAAAATCATCAAAATGTCCCTGGAGCCCATTTTTTACTGTCTCTTTCAACAGCCTTTTCCCTGATTATGAACATATGGGAATGATTGGCAAGAAAAAAACCAGCCAATCCTTCAAGCCTACCCTATACTCGTAATGCCTGGAGCACCAGGACTTGACACCCATACCCTACCTCTTCCCCCAATCTCCCACCAACCTGAAGTCATGTAATCTCTTCCTTTAAGAGACAAAAAAGCATATTAGCTTTACAACAATATTGAACTTTGGGTAGAAAGTTCCACCAAATTTCATTTTTACTTTGTGTTCCCTGGTTAATCCACCATTTGACCAGTTTTCTCAATCCCCAGCATGCACTTGAAAACTACATTCTATCAAATGACAGTAAATTAAATGTAATAATTATACAGAGTAGTTTATATTTTGGCGTGTTCCCTTCTAATTATATAAGTAGTTGTGTAGCAGGAAGTCCTATCTTAGTTTGAGAGAATAAATTCCTGATCTCTCAAATATAATTATGTGGTAAACCACTATTCATCAAATAGCAATTCAACGCACTTCAAACTTAGTGTGTTTCAGGGTAAGTTGATTTTTTTTTAAAGGTCTATGTTAAATCCAGCCCATTAGAACTGCAGAATCCTTGATGAAAACTGCCACAGTGTGTACTTTTTTCAGAGAGAATTATTTTTTTCTAATTTAACTCGCAGATTTATTGCAAATCTCTCTAACTTTCAGGTTTATCTCGGGAAACATTGCTGATTTTTATTATGCAGCTACAGCAAGTTTCCTGGGTCCCTGGACAAAATCCTGAGATGAATCTGAGAAAATAAGCCAACTATGACTATTTTGAAGTTGATTCACTCTGATTTTAATTTTCAAAAATGCCAACTTCTTTAATTGTATTACATCTGAAAATAGAAATTCTCTTCAACTTTGATTATGTTTGCAGAATGTTATATCGGGCAATCATAAAAAACATAAATAGGAACAGGAGTGCCATTCGACCTTTTGAGCCTGCTGTTCTATTCGATAAGATCATGGCTGATCTCCTAACTCAATTCCACCTTCCCACGTTATCCCCATATCCCTTGATTCCCTTTGGATCCAAAAAACTATCGTTCTTTGCCTTGAATGTACTTAACAACTGAGCATCCACAGCTTTCATGTAGAGAATTTGAAAGATTCATAATTTTCTGGGTGAAGAAACTTCTCATTTCAGCCCTACATACCTGACCCCTTAATCTCAGATTGTGACCCCAGTGCTTGACTGTTCAGCCAGATGAAACAGCTTCCTAGCATCTACCCTGTCAAGTCATCCAAGAATTTTATATAAATTAGATCACCTCTCATTTTTCTAAAGTCTAGGGAATATAGGCCGATTGTACTCTCTTCTCAAAGGATAGTCTCCTCATCCCATGAATCAGTCTGGTGAACCTTTGTTGCACCACCTTGAAGACCAGTGCATCCTTCCTTAGATAAGGAGACTCAAACTATACACAGCACTCCAAGTATGGTCTCACCAAAGCCCTATGCAATTGCAGTAAGACTTTTTTGCTCTTTTACTCCAATCCCTTTGTAATAAAGACTAACATACCTAATGTAATGAAGAGACCATAAATCTATTTTAATTCTCTGAAATTATTTTGTTCTTGCAGTGCAAACGCTGTTACAGTCCTCTTGTTTCTTGTTTGCTCCTATGTATTCTGGATGAGGTTTCAGGGCTATTGAGTTTCATATGGAATGTTTTCCAGAATGTTTGTCCCGTTGGTAGCATAATGAAATCTTTCTTTTCTCATACCTATGTAGTCATTTGCTTCCTTAGATTGTCATTCCATTCTGTTCCTTAAAGTGAAAAACTTTTTTTAAACGCTGTTTTAACCTGCGAGCACAAATCTCAGCATGTTATAAGATTTGTTCTTTGTTCCTGTGCAGCCACAGCCATTTTTGTAATTAAATTTTTATACCAAGTTCTGTAGTAACAATTTGGGTTATCCACATTCAAAGCTAGTTCCTTCATCTTGATAATGTGCCATTTGCATTTGGCCAAACTTTTGAGACAGGAAGCACAGACTTGAGGAAATATGGCTGCTTTTAACAATTTGTTATGTAGCCAAAGTCACCAGTGGCTCAATCATTCCACTAAACCTTTTTTTTATTTGGAACTTGCACAGCCATTTCTAGAAGGAGTTGTACAAAGAACCAAGCTACAGTTCCATGGTCTGTCTATATATACTGAATAAAGGTCAAACCACCAGCTGTTCACAGCTATTCCTTGTTATGGCTTTAAGAACAATATATGCTGGCTGCTGTCTATGCTATTACCAAATCAGAAGCTTGAGACCCATGGGTGCTCCCTTTCCTCAGTTTCAGGGTGTGAAATCCAAGTTAATCTCAATTTGTAGTCAAAAGATCTTTCTCTTCAGCTGCCTGTAGACCTGCTACTCTGAGACATGGTACCAGAAAAAGCTCAAAAAAGGACTGAATTGGAGAAATTATAGTCACAGCACTGAGTTGAGATATGGTCAACTTGGAGAGGCTTCTTTTAGGCATATGAAACAAAGGATACAACCAACCATCCCATGAATGATAGATACACATCTAGCTGCTCCCTGAGGTCAGAGTTCAAAATCATAGTTCAGAGTAAAATTCATTAGTGCTGAGTTAGTCAGAATTCACGGGCTTTATTCACGTTTACCATTTTGCAAAGCAAAAGTTGCTAAAATGGAAAATTTTCCAGCAATTTAATTTTTGTGTTTTTCAAGTTCTGGTTTTACAAATTGGATGTAAAGTCTTTTTTTTTTACTAAATCTACACAAATTTAAATCTACAGTTTCAGGGTTTATCAGATACTGCTGTCTTACTCTGCACAAAAGAACTCTTGCAAGTCTTCATTTTCACACTATCTAGTAAAATTGTCTGGGGTTTAATGAAACATCATTGTTACTGAAATCTGCTCATTGGAATTGGCTCAATTTTCTTTGTCAACTCTTTCGTTAGTGGAAAAAATATAATACTGTACCATGCTTTTTAGGCTATAAATCATTAATTAAATTTATTGAAAGTAAAAATGTAAAATTGATTTCATTTGATTATAGAACTTTTAACTCACGTTGAATAGAAAAATAATAAGATGCAATTCTTTGTTAATGCGCCTTAGTCTCTACTGCAAACTTAAACATAGCTTAGTCTAGCCCATAGGTCCTTTGTGTGTAAACTTCTCCATGGGCTGGAGAAAAAAGAGAACTGATGAATTGAGAGGTAACATTGACTATAAAAGTATTGGTACCCCCATCACTGCCCCCCCCAAACTCACCAGCCTGGTCATAAACCTGTCTCGAGCTTTTTTTTTTATCTATTTCCAGGCCAGAGTCATACAATGGTTTCAGCACCAAAGGAGGCCATTCGGCCCACCGTGTTTGTGCCAACTTTCTGCAAGAGCAACTAAGTCAATTCCATTCCCCCTGTCTTTTCCTTATAGCTCTGCAATTTTTTTTCTTTGTCAAGTTGTGAAAGCCTTGTTTCCAAGGCACCATAATCTTGCAAACAAAACTAGCTATGTGATGTGCAAGCGGCCTTACCCCGCTGTTACCAAATTCTTCACCTGAATTTCTGCTGTGATGGTGCAGTTATTGTCTGCCTTGTTCTATCTCCCCATTCATCCCACTCTTTTATTCATATTTGAACACCTTACCCTAGATAACTCTACATATTTTGTCTTCAAGGTCCTTGGCCTAAGTTGTTTTAATCACTTAAATCTCTTCTCTTGTTCTTTCAGTTGCTTCACTAAGTGGCTCATCCTTCCATATCAAGTTCCCCTTCTCTACTTCCACTGATTTCCTGCAGCCCATCTTCCCCTCGACCTCCCTTTCCACATTGACATCCTTTCCCCCCTTCAAACATATCACAGAGGAGCCTCTGATATTGGTGAACTCTCTCAAATTGCACACTTATCACCCTTCCTATTCATCCCTTTCTTTCATGACATGCAAACTTGCACTTCATTTTCTACCTGTGGGACAAGCATTTCTGAACTTCCTCTTTAATCCCTGTCAAATTCCGTTCTTTCCAATCATTGACCTGCCGTGTGTAATGGTGTTTACTCTATTGTACTTTTAGAGCGGAATTTTAACTGTGGTGTGCCATTCTCGAAGGCAGAATAGCAAGCGGGCACCACTTCTGCTCTCTTTTGTTGGTTCCCATATGAAGTGCCAGTGGCATGCATGGAAAATACCTGCGATCGCATGGAGGGGGAAGCTTTCCAGTGGTGAAAACCGCTGTCAGCTGATAATACAGCAGTTACAGGTGGGCTATAAAAGAGCCTCCTGGACTAACAGGGATGCTCTTCATCGCGCCCGCAACTTTCCTGCCTAACCCCATTGCAGTTAACATAAGACTTATTGAGAGCACAAATATGGCACAGATGTTCTTCAAATTTAAATCTCACTTGTGAATATTTCATGTTACAATGGTTTCACTTTATTCATGTGTGTATCATTGTTATTTGTTCAGACTAGCTTAGGGAGCTAAACGTACTGGCACACCTTAAGGTTGGCATGCATTGATGGTTATAGGGAAGTTAGAAACAGTTCTTTATTGTGTTTGTGCATTCACTCTTTATTGAATGTTTATGTTAGTGTCTAATGTTGTACTCGCCTCTCTGTGGGACATCTCTGTGAGCCTAAACTTGCAGGCTCAGCTGGCCCTCCCTTCTATACATTGTAAAGGGCATTGTCCAAGGTCACTCTCAGTGGGGATAAGTGAAATGTTGTAGGTGATCTCAAAGCCCTGAAAGGATTCTGCCAGCCAGCACGCTGAGGTGGACCCATATGTGCACAGTACTGACAGCCCTTTAGGTCCTTCATTTTCTTTAGGCCCCACCAAATCCAGGTTGCCAGACCCTTCCCACTTCACTCCTTCATACCCCCTACTGCACCCTCTGCTCTTCCTTAGATCTGTCTTCTACTTCTCCATGCCCCTGACCCCACTCCACACTCCCCGTCACCACTGACTCACCCTTGCTGGTCTTGAGTTCCATGCAAGCTGCCATTCTCCTGCTCCCCTCCCCTTTATTGAGTCGTACAGTTCAACAAAGAAAACAACAGACTTCAGACACAACTACATAAAGCTTACTGTTACACGCCTATAAATGAATGTGAACCAGGTGCCATGAGATCTCATGCGCTACTGACTTTGTCATAAAGGTAGGACTTAATTACAGTAAGGTTTAACATAATGAGTATTCATGGCATGCAAATGTGTCACAAGCAGGAAACAGACACGGAACAGCATGAGGCCCAATCCACACACATGCCGCTGACTTAATCTCTGTATCTGAACCCGCCGTCAGGAAAGCAAAATCTCAGCTCCTGTCTAATTCTGTCACTTCGCATGTCATGTTTTCTGCTCTTGCAGATCCCATAAAATCCCCTCCCCTCTTTTTAGTGTGTCACTCTACTCGATCTGAGATGGGCTGTCACCACTTGCTGTTTCTCCTGAAAGGTGCCATCTGACTCTGCAGGTTATATGATTTAAAGATTTTATAAGATCGAAAGTGCCTGGCGCCTGATTTCTCTGGTACCTCACTACAAGATTTCATTTAAATGCTATTATTTACTATTCCTTCCCAAGCTAAATTTATTTTTTACTCCAAAAATATCTTGCCGAGTAGAGACATTTCTAAAATCCTTGTTTCTACCTCCGTTCACTCTTTCACTATAGTCTTATATATGAGCACCCTTTGTTCATCAATACCATTATTTCTATCCTCTTCCTTCATCTATAACTCCTCCAAAAAAGCTGTCAATATCCTGCTCCTCCAAAACCCTACTGAACCCTTTCTATTATAGCTGAATCTTGCTTTCCTCGCAGGTTCTAGTTTGCCCATCTGCCCTACTGGTCTGACACACTAATCTGATTTCTGCTCTGCCAAAAGTAGACACTGCTTCTATCAAAGATACTAACGTCACCCTTTTATGATTGCTGTACCTGCATGTCTTTCTTGCTGCCTTTAATGCTGTCGATCATTCTATCCACTCCAATGCCCTACAAGCCCTGCCCTTGTTGTAATGATCTCCCCTGATTCTAATCATAACCTCTCTCTGTCACAACTGTGATATATTTCCTATCCTCAAACAGCAAAGAGCTCCACCTTTGGTCCTCTTCCCTTCTGTTTGCTACAGCTCGATGACAATCAGCAAGTACAGCATCAGTTTCCATATTTATATTGATAATGCTCCATCTTTTCTTTTATACTTCCTCTAATTTTTATGACCCTGACTTGACTTTTAACTGCTTATTGGGTATTAAGTCTTGGGATGAGTCAAAAAAAAAATTCCAACTTAATACAAATGAAATTTGAAACCAGCCATTTTGGTTCTCTTTAGCCATTGCCTTTAATTCCGACAAATCTGCCATCACCCCTCAAGAATCAACCCGTGACCTATCTGTGTTTGATCAGTCCTCAGCCCTTGAACTTGTTATTGCCTCTCAAACCCATGCTCATCTTTCTAGGAACTGCATATTTGAATCACCCCAATCAGGTTTCTGTCCCTACTACTGTACGAAAGCTATGCTCATCAAAGGCACAAAAGGCATCTTATATGACATAGATAAACTATCCTTTCTTAACCTGTTGGCAGCCTTTGATACTGTTGACCATACCACTTCCCTCTAATACCTCTCCACTGATTGGGACTGCACTTGTCTGGTTCCATTTATATCTTTCTTCGTAACTTTAGAATCACCTGCAATGTCTTCTACTTGCTACTCCTGCACAGTTACCTCTGGTGTCTACCAAAAATCCTTGGCCTCCTCCTATTTCTCATCTACATGCTGCTTCTTGGTGACATCATCCAAAAGCATACTGTCAGTTTCCACATGTACATTAGACTTGAGGCCCAACATACCCCTAGCCAGCCTCCTACATTGTACGTTCTGTATACTTCAGGTCATCCAAACTCTGCCTGTGTCCTAACTTGGAACCAGAGCCTGTTCACCTATCACCCCTATGGTTGCTGAGCTACACAGCTCTGGTTAAGCAATGCCATGATTTTAAAATTCTCATCCTTGTTTTCAATATTACCATGACCTTGCTCCTCCCTTTCTCTGTAATCTCTTACAACCCTCCGAGATACCTGTGCTCTTCCAATTCTGTCTTTGAGCATCCTGATTTTAATCATCACTATTGGCGGCAATGTCTTTAGCTGCTTTGGTCCTAGGCTTTGGAATTCCCTCCGTAAACTTCTTCACTTATCTATCTCACACTTTCCTCCCTTAATACACTCCTTAAAATCTACCTCTGATCAAGATCTAGGTCATCTATCCTAATATCTTCTTATGTGGCTTAGTGTCAAATTTTGTTCGATAGTGCTCCTGTGAAGCACCTTGGGACCTTTTTGTTATATTGAAGGTGCTATATAAATGCAAGTTGTCAGTTTGAGAGCGTTTGCATTGTTAATAGCTTTACAAGATTTTCTCCCTTCTATATACTTCAAGCAAATTTTTTTTGGCTATTTTGTCTTGCGGCCATTTTGGAGTTCTGGCAATCTCCCTTGCAAGACATTTGAGATATGACTATTTTTGTTAATCATTTCCTGTTTAACCGTATCTTCATTTGTGTAGCATTTTTAGTTACCTTCATAGTCTACCCAGGGCTGCTTGGGGAGTGATAATCTTAAAAAGGAGAAAGTAAACTACTTCTCAAAATATGTCAAGCATGCTAGACTCTAGTAGACCTCAATTCTGGTTTAAGGTTGCAGTGACTGCAGTTGAGCCATTACTTATGCTGTTTTAGCAATCTTTTTCAGCAGGATTTTGAAGGGTGTGACCAAGCTTACACATGGAAGGCAATTCCACTTACAGGAAAGTCGATAATTCTTTCAGACTTATAAAGGCCTGAGGATCCACCTACCAAAGAAACTGTAACCTACTTGTGGAGAGTCTTGTGTGGGAAGGCAGTAATTGCAGCATCATTCTCTCAAAAATTCACCTAAAGCTTTGTGAGCAGGTGCACAGAGGTAGACTCCGAATCTTATACAACTCTTGAAAGTATTGACTGCCTATTTTGTATGGAACTCGAGCAATACCAGCTCTAATGCTTGGTTATCCATTCCACTTAAATGGTTAAAATACTTTAACAATTAATTGGAGCTTGTGAGCTGTATTAATTGCTTCTGAGACAGTTGCCTACTTAAGTCAAAGCAACTGACTTTTTTGCAGCAGATGAATTTTCAACTTGTCTGCATTACCTATCTTGATTCTGTTTAGATTGAAACTGATGTGAATCAAAATTCATTTAATAGAGCCAATGCCTATTGAGAATCATTCTTTGAGTTTTCTCATGAAGTACACATCTGTCATTTAAAACATAATCTAGTATATGGTTGTATTCTAAAGTGGGTTTAGTTCACCTACTTATTGTTTTCAGTATGGACTAGATAGAGTAACTTTTATCCTGATATGGGTAGCCACTCCAGGAAAGGCCCAGATGTTTAGAGCCCCCTGAATTACCAACCTGTTTAAAGTAGCGCTTCCCAAACTTTTGCTGGTGTGACCTCATTTTAATGCCCCAGACTTTGCATGACAAGACTGAAAATTTGGAGGGGGTGGCGAGGTCCTTCAGCTGTTTAGCAGGTGGTGGGGGGTAGTGAGGTTGAGCAGAATGAGTGATGTTTAAACTGCAGTTTATAAAAAAAACAACCATTTTTTCACAGGCGTTTTTTCGAGCAGGAATCAGGCCTCTGTTCCCCACCATTAAAAAAAAATGAGGACTTAAAGGGGTCTCAAAGCTGTTTAGCGCTCAGTCTGAGCTCTCCTTGACAGCCATTGCTGCCTTGGAGTTTACAGCCCCAAAATCTTGTCTTGTGACCCCACTGAGGGCCAGACCTACATTTTGGAAAACCCAGGTTTAGAGACTTCTGGGCTTCCTATTAAGACTGGACAAGTCACGTTGGATGTCAACATCCAAATTTATCCTTGTTGAGCCTTTATCCCTGACGAGAATGAAGATGCTACAGTGTTAGTTTACCATCTGTGGAGTTGTCTGTCCTCAATTTTTGCTGTATGAAAGAGGAAAGTTTGCCAAGCTGGTGGTGGCAGCATTCAAGTCTGATGCATGTATCTGTTTGCTAACTACCTGCTGAATTTCTGGTGGGTTTTCCAAGTCTAAATGTTCATGTAAAATATCAGGTCCTCCAACAACAGGCTGAAATGGATGAATATTAGCAACAGAAACGTTCATTTCCAAGGGATTCTAAACATGCATATGGCTTAATGATTATGTTTCCAAAGAGGATTGCACTTTCAAAAGTATGGGATGTTATTAAGCTTATTTCAACTGCAGAACTCTAGGTGTTTTCCTCTTGAAGGAAACGTGAAAGATAATCAAGTATTTTGGCCAGGAGACTTATCAGCTGCAGTGAACCTGAGAGATGCAGATTTGAATATTGGGATCTGGAACTGTTCATTTGGTCCATAAATGGAGGGTTTACTTGGAATTGACAATTTCTACCAATGTTGGAATGTGTTGATAGCAGCCAGAAATAGTCTGTTGTTTCACTAACCAGCAGAAAAGACTTCTGTATATCTTTTTCTTGGTTTCCTCTTGTAAAATAGAACTGCAGAAAGAGTTAGCAGGAAAAGTATGCTCATTCCTGTTTTTGCCTCGTGTTCTTCACATCAACCAGCTGTTCGAATACTTTTATTGGAACCTAGGAACACACCTTTGCCCACCAACCTGAGAAAAATAGCTCTTCCAATTGATGCATGCCTGTTGAGATAGCTTAGAAGAAGGGTTCAAATTCAAAATCTGTGTTCGTGGTAGATTTAAAAATGTGATCTTTCATTCCTTTGTTTCAATATTTCTATATGGATCTTGAGTATGGAGCATAGCAATTAGTGCTAGAATCTTTTGAACTTTTTGGTTATTGTGAGCTTATGCTTCTTTGAAAGGATTTCTTGGCTGCATAGTTGGTAATAGATCTATTATAACTTGTTTGCTTTTCTTTTATCCACGAATTTCACTTATTTCAAGATCACATTGTTAATTTTCTTCTTCTTTGCCCCCAATATTCCTTCCTTCGTGAAAGGACATAGATTTTAATGCAGATATATGACAACAGATCACCTAGAATCTAGATAACTAATGATTTCCTTTGGGAGTAAGATTTTAGACAACCTATTATTGAAAGGAGCTGAGTGACATAACCTATCTTCTTGTGTTAGTCTCTCGCAGCAACTACCAGGCAACCTAGAGATCATTGTGCTTTTGCAGTGACTACTAGAGAAAACCTATGAAGGATTTCTTCCAAGGCCATTTGCAAAGTTTTATTTTCTCATGTTTAAAGCATGTAATGATCACTTAAGCACTGCTTGTTCAACTTGATCTGAAGATGTCAAGTTCTCAACCGAAACACCACGCTACTTTGGTGTAATTTGAGTTGAACAAATTAAGATTGATGATTACATGTTTTCTCATTTGTTCAATTTTCATCTGCAGTTAAGAGGTGGAACTAAATGCTATACCCTAAATGGCAAAAAATCTCAATGGATAACAGGAGCAGAAAGATCTAGCAGGACAGGAATGCTGATTGCTCAACGTGGGATTGCAGTGACCCCTCCCTGACCCTGATTATCCCTGATGTGAGGTTGATCTCTCGTGTCTCCTATTTCTGTTATGAAATGTGTCCTCCAAAAACGTTAGTCTAATATATTTTTCAAAGATTGCTTGATTCATTGTGGGTGACTGTAGCATTTCTAAATGTTGTGCTAAACCAATGGAGTTTTACTTTTGGGATACGGCTTTTTGACTGACTCCTTGGACTTTTTAGGATTCCTCCCAAACAATGATGTGCTTTATCTCTCTCTCTCTTCTCATATATTTATCTCATGGGTATAGAGGAATACCAAAAGTTATCTGTCATACTAAAATAAGGGATGAGGTAAACTATGAGGAGGACAGTGGAATGGGAGGATATGTGGCAAATGTAGCTCAGTGCAGATTTATATTAATTAGGACATTTTAGGGAGGTTGAATGTAGAATAATAACATGTCCTAAATAGTCAATGGAGTAAAGGAATAGAAAATATTAGTGGTACTGTTTCTTAAATGTGCCATTGCAGGTAGAAATCCTTAAAAAGATTAAACATGGCTTTGAGCAGCTGTTGGCTCATTTGCATCTTGTGATTGTGTAATATGGCTGCTGGCCAGTTTGAGAGACTATTGTTGGGAAGGTTCCTCAGGGTATGTGTTGAGGGAGAGTGTGAGATGTGAATTTTATAACAAAATAAAAATTAAAGCAAAATCTAATCTGTAACTTCAGGCTATACTTATTCTAAAACTTATGTTTTGCATTCTGCTTTGTGGCAGCTTATTTCTGTCAATGGAATAGGTGTTCCCTTGTAATTTGATGCCTCCAGGCTTCAATTAGTTGGGTTATTGACATAGAATTCTAGTGCTCTCTCTTCCTATTCAATATTTTGAATTGTTTCAGATATCTTCTACGAATATATTTTAATTATACAGAACAGCCTACAGAAAAGAGTATGATGAGTTTTTAATGTTTTGAATGAGCAGTTTTTGATTGAGGGCTGTAGACTTGTGTAAACATTCAATGTTTCTGTTTGTTGCAATTCTAACTTAATTTCACACTAGGCTGCATTTTAGATGATATGCACTGGGTTATTTTTGAAATCTCCTGTAAACTCCATCATGTAACACACCTGGGTATGTTTGCATTGAGGTTCAGGTGTTAACCAATCTCACTGAACAACAGTTATGTGTGGTAGAAGGCTAATTTTTTTTTGCTTTTATTTGCTACAGCATTTGTATCTTGATTGCCCTTGTACAAAAAGCAATTAAACTCAAAAGTGTTGCCAATTAATTTCTGCTTCTCCTCAATGTGAGCAGTTCAGCCTGGCTCCGCTGAAAACTGAAGTACGGCCATGTTGTATAAAACTTGTCTCTCATGACAGACAGCTTTTTACATCAGGAGTTGCACTGAATAGATCCTTTTTACTTTTCATGTTAATTTGATTGGTCTTGTTTCCAGTGCATTTGGACTCAACTGAAAATGTCAATTTTGTTTGGTAACGTTGTCAAGAGTTATGGAACTGAAATTGTCAGAGTAGGTATAGATCAGCTATGATCTAATTAAATGGTGGAACAGGCTTGAGGGGCTGAATGGCCTCCCCCTTCCTGGATTTTCAATTGAGAGAAATCCTGGTTCACTAAGATATTTATGCCCTCAGTAAGTGATCTCTCCCTCTGCTATGCCCTGGATTAGTTTCTCCTATCACTAACAAACCAAAGTCAGTTTCTCATACCTGAAAAAAGTGTAATCTGTGATGGTTGGTTTCTGTTTGTTCTCAGTTTTACATCCACTGTTTCAACCCTGGGTTGGACACACATAGGAAGTGCTGAGTTTTTGTGAAAACTATTTTAGTTATAGACTGGAAAAAGTTCCTCTGTCATTTGACGAATGCCCTGTTAAATCTTGGCCGAGGTCGGCTGACAACAAATTAGATTGACTTTGGGTGACCTTAGCCCTCTGCTTCAAAATTTGCATCAATGGCCCAACAGACCCCACAGCAGTTAACTTGAGTCACTGCATGATTCCTTTTTTGTCATGCAAACTGCTCGACACAATGACATGATCCAATTATAGTCATGAGGATTTCCAAGCTATATTCTTCAAACTTGCAGACAAGATCTGGGGCCCATTTGATTAAGCAAACCTGTATTTCCAAATGTAATATTAAAGAGTGGAAATAGGCCAGCTATGGCTGGATCATGTACCAGGGCAAGGAAATACAGATACTGCAGAATGCCCCAAGACAAGTCACACATTGCCCTTAAGTGACAGTTGCAATTGAGTCTGGTATTCAGGTAGTTTTATTACCTATCCTCTCCTTAGTCTGCATACTGTGAGGCTCTTAGATTTAAACCACTTTCCTTATTTCTTCCCTCAACTATACTTGGATAGTCACTGTGTACGAATTGCTTATGAAGCATGGTATATTTGTGAACCAGTGCATACTAAGCTGGAGAGACCGTATAACCTCTGTACCTTAATACTAGAGAAAATTCAATAAACAGCATAGGCGTACCAGCGCTTTTTGCTGTGAAATGACAGTGGGTGGGGATTTTGACTGGTGATTCCCAGCTCTATGAACCTGGAGTAGCCGAATCAGAGTGAAATGCGGCTATGTGGAGAGGAGAAACCAGGTGGTTTCCAGTCTACAACTTTTTTGGTAGGATTGGAGGCAAGTTGCAATAACCGGTTATTTTTCAAATGCTGCACTTGTGTTTTGCCTTTAGAGCATGTATGGATTAGAGAGTGGTTGTTGTTGTTCTATGTGATTTAGGTTAAACTTAGTAGAATGTGTTTGCTAACTGATATCATCGATTTAATTTCAATTATTTGGTAGTGGGCATGGAAGAGACCCCTCTCGGCTAGCCCAGTTTTACAATGTGCCACGGTGGAAGGCTCACCACAGTCGAGTTCCTGCCCCCATTACCGTGGATGTTTAGGAAGAGTATGAGCTGGTCCAAGATCTCCATAAGGCATCTCCACACCAAGAGCAGACAGGAAAATAATATGCCTGTCAACCCAGGTCATTTTAGTTCCATTTTTTATTAATTTATGTGATGTGGGTGTCACTGGCTAGGGCAGCATTTATTGCCCATCCTTAATAGCCCTTGAGAAGGTGGTGGTGAGCTGCCTTCTTGAACCGCTGCAGTCCATGTGGTGTAGGTATACCCACGGTGCCGTTAGTTAGGGAGTTCTAGGATTTTGACCCAGTGACAGTGAAGGAATGGCGATGTAATTCTAAGTCAGGACGATGAGTGGCTTGGAGGGGAATTTCCAGTTGGTGGTATACCCATGTCTGCTGTCCTTGTCCTTCTAGATGGTAGCAGTCATGTGTTTGGAAGGTGCTGTCTAAGGAGGCTTGGTGAGTTGCTGCAGTGCATCTTGTAGATGGTTCACACTGCTGCCACTGTGTGTCGATGGTGGAGGGGGTGAATGTTTGAGGATGTGGTGCCAATCAAGAAGGCTGCTTTGTCCTGAATGGTGTTGAACTTTTTGAGTGTTGTTGGAGCTGCACTCATCCAAGTAAGTGGAGAGTATTCTATCACACTTGTGCCTTGTAGATGATGGACAGGATTTTGGGGAGGCAGGAGGTGAGACTCTGACACCCTCCCCCCGCCCCGCCCCTCCCCCCCCACCTTGTAGCCACAATATTTATATGGCTAGTCCAGTTCAGTTTCTGGTGCAAGATGGCTGCATATGCTCCTGCCTTGTCTTTCGCTCTGTGCTAGGCTCCCTCATCATTGAGAATGGGGATATTTGTGGAGCCTGCTCCTCCAGTGAGTTGTTTAATTGTCCACCGCCATTCATGATTGGATATGGCAGGACTGCAGAGCTTAGATCTGATCTGTTGGCTGTGGAATCTCTTAGCTTTGCATTTCACATGCTGCTTCCACTGTTTGGCATGCAAGTAATCACGTGTTTTAGCTTCACCAGGTGGACACTTCATTTTTAGGTATATTGCTCCTGGCAAGCCCTTATGCACTCTTCTTTGAACCAAGGTTGATCCCTCGGCTTTGATAGAGTGGGGGTAAGTCGAGCCATGTGGCTACAGATTGTGGTTGTATACAATGCTGCTGCTGATGGTCCACAGCGTCTCATGGATGGCCAGTTTTGAGTTGCTAGATCTGATTGAAATTTATCTCATTAGCGGAATGGTAACATGATGAAGGGTATCCTCAATGTGAAGCTGGGACAGTGGTCACTGCTACCAATGCTGTCATGAACAGATTCAGTTGTGACAGGTAGATTGGTGAGGACTAAGTCAAGTAGGTTTTTCCCTCTTGTTGGTTCCTCCACCACCTGATGAAAACCCAGTCTCACAGCTATGTCCTTTAGGACTGGGCCAGCTTGGTTAGTTGTGGTTCTATCGAACCACTATTGGTGTTGAACGTTGAAGTCCCACCCAGACTACATTCTGTGCCCTTGCCACCTTCAGTGCTTCCATCAAGTGGTGTTCAACATGGAGGAATACTGACTCATCAGCTGAAGGAGGACAGTAGGTGGTAACCAGCAGGAAGTTTCCTTGCCCATGATGTCATGAGACTTCATGGGGTCTAGAGTCAATGTTAAGGACTCCCAAGGCAACTCCCTCCCAATCGTATACCACTGTGCAGCCATCTCTGGTAGGTCTGTACTGCCGGTGGGCAGGACATATCCAGGGATAATGATGGTGGTGTTTGTAACATTGTCTGTGAAATGACAGCAAATGGGATATGATTCTGTATGACTATATCAGGCTATTGCCTGAAATTGGGGACAGATCTCCCAATTTTGGCACGAGCCCTTGGGTGTTAGTAAGGAGGACTTTGCAGGGTTGACAGGGCTGGGTGTGGGGTTGTCGTTTCTGGTGCCTGGGTTGATGCCGGGTGATGTGCCTGGTTTCATTCCTTTTAGACTTTGTGGCAGTTTGATACAACTGAGTAACTTGCTAGGCCATTTCAGAGGGCATTTAAGAGTTAACCACATTGCATCTTGTATTCTAATCTTCCAGCAAGTTACCTGAATTGCTTAGCATTTCAGTTTAATTGCGAGTATTGTTACTGAAACAATATAGCTAGTTAGTAGGTGAGACAAGAATATAAGCCAGCCTCCAAGATTTTCTGTTCTAGAAGACAGACCGATGAATCTCTGCACAAGAAATAAAGTCAACAATTTAAATGGACATAGAGAAATTATGCATGTACATAATGGCAATCAACCCAGAAATATCACTTAGAGTCCTGTTTGATAAACATACAATTTATCTTGATCTGAATCAATGGCCTTGATAACATCGTATGTTACATGGAACCAAATAATGTTTCCTCAGACTCACCGTGAGCAGCTCCACAAACCATCCACTGGTTTATAATGGGAGTCTTCTATCCAGAATGCATATTCTGTAATATTTCCTGTCACCTTCCATCTATTACTCTTTATTGATTGGCCCAAAGCTAACAGCTGCAAATTAAAAATTAGAGGTAGAAAACATTTAAAGCAAAAGCTAGGCTAGCAGTTGGGAATCTATCCTGAGAACCTAGGAAAGGCTTGGAGGGAAAAAACAACCAATCTTGACTGATCTGTCAAAATAACCCAGCTGGGGTGGAACTTCCTTTCTCAATGTACTCATTTTGTTGCCATCTTCTCTTTTGGTTTCAAATGGCTAATCTCCTTCTCTTGTCCTTGTTTTCAAGGTCGGCTGTGTTTTTGAAGGGACCAACTACCACTTTAAGGCCCATGAATATCCAGATTTGTGTTCATGATGGCATTCTACTCAATTCCAGTAAGTGAAATGTAGAAGTTTCCATACTCAGTTGTCACGTGCTGTACGGTACTGATCAGATGGCAGATTGTAGGGACAATGGCTGTTTCCAGTTTGAGCTGAGGTAAATCATGTTATCCTTTTCATAGCGCTGGGCAAACTACATCCCATTTTTTTTCTGGCTTCTAAAGCAGTTTGCATCACTGTTGAGTGTTGGAGAAAGGAATGAGAAAGAAATATCTTTCACACACTAAACTGCAGTGTTGTTTGGTTCCTGGTTCTTGACCTCCAGAAACTGCCAGCTTCAGATCCTGTGCCAGGGTCATCTTTATTACAAATCTGCCCACATGAGAGCAGCAAATGTAATTGCATAGCACAAGGGCTGGACTATTTATTCTAAAGTAAAATGGTTAAGAAAATGAGTTGGCTGAGGAATCAAATTGCTGAGGAGTTGCACTCTTTGTATTTCTCTTGCCACACCTGCTCAGTTGGCACCACACGTGCTGAGTGTTTTCAGCATTTTCTGTGTTTATTTCTTATTTCTGGCATCTTGCTTTGCAGAATAATGTGCCCTGCTCCCCCCTATTATTGTAGACTGAAGTATAAAGATCATCTGTAGCAACGTTTTTTTTAAAAATTGATTATTGTGCCACGGCCCCAACTTGTGCCTAGCTCAAAGGTCATTTCTTGGGATTGCTGCTGCATAATGGGGTGATTGGGATGTAGGCCTGTGCCTGTGATTGCCCACACAGTGAACCACTGATTTTAACGGTGACATTGTGAGCATTTGCCTAATGGAAGCTAGATCCTTGAAGCTGATAGGTATGGGGGAGCTCTATTGGAGCAGTAGTTTTATTTTCATGGGGCCTTTTCACTTGCTGCATTCCTAATGGCATTCTCTTGACTTCTTTTGTTTGTTAGCAAGAAAAGCAAAGGGAATCCTAACTGGGTTAACATTCCTCAGCTCTCTAGGCAGTGAATAGAAGCCCAGAGAAATCCTGAGCAGTATATAAAATAAAAAATTACCACTGACTCCTTATGATCTGCAGATAAAGGTTATTTTCCCTGCCTATTTCAGTGAACTGCTGAAGAGAATTGCTGGATTCTCACAGGCAGTCTCTACCTATCCTTCATCACAAAATACCTGGTAGAGGAATGCCTTGACTGGTAAAGGGGAGGTGAGCCACATAAGTCACCCAGTCAGTGTTGTGGAAACTATTGCTTCATATAGTACAGCATTGGTGGATGTAAGCAGATGATGGATTAAATGCTATGTAGTAATTTTTTTTAAAGATAATTACCAGTAGAGATGAGTTCCATTTAAGGTTTGTAGACAGTATCTGTGGAAATACAGTTGACACTGTGATTACAACATTCACATTACAGCTTTTCTGCAACTCCTTCAAGAATAAAGCACCTTATCTTTGGAGAAAAAGAGGGGAGAAATATACCAGCCACTGAATATGATGATGTGAAAAAATGTGTATTTTTGTCAGTCCACCTTTGGCTCTGTAACAGGTGCTTTTATCCTGTTAGGAACCATTAACTCTTAAGAGAGAAATTTGAACACCCAGTGATTTACTGAAAGAAATTTTGCCACAAGGTTTCACATTTTTAAACAAAGGCAAACTTTATTGTATATAAAGAGAAATTTAGCAAAGCAGGCACCACTAACTTGTTATGATGCAGCAAATGATGTGTCAGGTAGATCAAATCCACGAGGGAAACTTAATCATGCAGTCACAATAATTTTGCAATTTGTATTTTATTTTGAGATGCATGTCTCGAATTCAGTAGTAATAAACCCTCCAATACTCGAGATTTTTTACAAAACTAAATTAAACATTTATTAACAAAAAGATTTCAAGCACATACATAGGTCTACAATTTACTACTATAATAACTCCTAAAACCCCTAATTAATCTGGCTTCCAGTTACACCCCCGTTAAGGCAATGTTTAAAAAAAATAGATTTTAAATAGATCTAGGCAAATTACCACAATACCCTGGACAGTAGAATTCAAAGTGGCTTTTCCCAACTTTGGTTTCTGTAGACAATAGCTTAGTAAACATCTAACAGAGGCTTTTCACACTTCTGGTAGATTTTATAATACTTTCCTTAACACACAACCTCATTCTGCTTTATACATGTTTCTCTCTTTTAATGCAACTTCCGTTGTTCCCATGTCTTTGGAACTTTACTTTTGTAATAATATAAATTATTGCATGGTGCTAATGTTATCAGTAACCTTTGGGAAAAAATAAACACACTGCTTGGCCTAGCTTCTCTGGCTAGGTGTACCATCCTACCATCTCTTTGAAAATCAAACTACACTGATTTATCTAAAAATGCAAATTCTCCACCTCACATTCTAAAACTTCAGTCATGTTTACTTATTTAGCATTTCAAACCTAGCTTCCTTTTGATAATTCAAAGCCTCCATACCTGCTGTCTCCAATTCAATTAAATTCCACACACACAAAATATCCAAACCCCAATATTAACCTACTTTTACAATAAATCACAATAATATTATGAGAATTATTATACTTTTGTGCCACCCCCTTCTTACGAGAAAATGAAACATCATAATTTAAAGAGACGACTTCATTTTCTTAACCCATTTTACACTAACTATACTTATCTATATACTCACACTATTTCATTACCAGGCACATGCATTAACATAACAATGTATATACAAATCCTTGGTATTAACAGAAATTTTTCCAGTCCAGATTTTAAATGTCCGATTTTCCTTTTAAGACGTAAGCTCTCGACAATGCATCTGCAATTAGGTTTTCTCATCCAGCCACATGTATAATCTGTAGGTTAAATGGTTGCAGTAATAAACTCCATCTGAATAGCCTTGCACTACAGTCTCAAAATTTGTCCAGAAGATTGTGGTCTGTATAAATAACTGTTTCTGATTAATTGTTTGCAATGTAAATCTCAATGCTGCAAAGTTAACACCAGACCCAGAGTCTCCTTTTGAATTGTTGAATATCTTCTGTATTGTACATTCAACTTCCGTGAAAAATACCCTATTGGTTTCTCAATTCCAGTTTCATCATCTTGCAACAGTATGGCTCCAGTGCCGATATCGCTTGCGTCAAATGGCCAACTAAATTGCTTGGCATAATTGGGTACTGCCAAAACTGATGGTGTAGTCAATACAGTTTTCAAACTGTCAAATGCTTTCTGACATTCCTGTGTCTAATGAAATTTGTTATTTTTTTAATAGTTCAGTCAATGGTGTAACCACACTACTAAAATCTAGTACAAGTTTCCGGTGAAACTCACTCATCCCCTGAAATCTCAAAACTTCTCGTTTTGTTGTAGGCGCGGGGAAACCCACGATAGCTTTGACTTTCACATCTTTCAGAGCCACCTTACCATGTCCAATGGTATGGCCTAGATATGTAACTTGCGCTTTTTGCAAATTCACTTTTAGCCAAGTTCGTCACCAAATTAGCTCTTGGTAGGTGACTAAATAATTCTTCCAGATGTTGTAAATGCTCCTCCCACATTTGACTGAAAACTATCAAGTCGTCAATATAATATGCAAACTCCAGTTACTGCAACTAGTCTCAATGATGTCATTTTGAACCATGAATTCAATTTCTTTCTGTACTTGTGATAACTTTGCTGGATTTAATCTGTAAGGATGTTGCCTTATGGAAGATGAAACTTTTACACTCAAATCATGTGTAGCTAAATTTGTCCTCCCCAGCTTATTCCCACAAATAGCTTTGTGTGGCTGCAGTAGCTTCTCCAAATCATTTTGACACATGTCTGGAAGGTAACTCAATACTACATTTAAATTTTCAAGTACCTCATTATCCAATTTGATTAGAGATTTCAAAATCCTTCATTTCTCCCTCTTTTTCCTTATCTGCCACCATTAATACCTCCTCTTGGTCCTATTCCCTGTCAAGTACTTTTTAAGCATATTTACATGATGCACTCTTTGCTTCTTTCTTCTGTCTTGAGTATTTATTAAATAATTTACTTCACTCAGTTTCTTTTCAATCCTCAAAGGCCCACTAAATCTTGCCTTTAACGAGTCACCCAGTACTGGTAACAGGACTAGCACTTTCTCTCCAGCAACAAAACCATGAGCTGTAGCTTTCCTATCTGCCTTCACTTTCATCATCTGCGGTGATACCTTTAAATGTTCCCTAGCCAACTGACATTCTCTGTCCAATCTTTCTCTGAAGTTTGATACATTATCCAGGAGAGTAGTTTCTGAATTTTGACCCACCAATTTCTCATGAATCCATTTCAGTGATTTTCTTATCTTATGACCATAGACTAATTCAAAAGGACTAAACCTAGTCGATGCATTAGGATCATCCCTAATATCAAATAACAAGAATGGAATTCCCCATCCCAGTCCTTTGGATAGTTCTGACTATACACCTTCATCATAGTTTTTAAAGTTTGATGCCATCTTTCCAAAGCCCCTTGTGATTCAGGATGGTAAGCTGTTGACTTAAACTGTTTTTTCCCCAAACTATTCATTACTTCCTTAAACAGCTGTGACATGAAAGTTGAACCCTGATCTGATTGTATTTCTTCTGATAAACCATATCTTGTAAAAAAAAAGTCAACTCTTCTACAATTCTCTTTGTTGTAATATTTCTCAAAGGTATTGCTTCAGGAAACCTTGTAGACACATCCATTATTGTCAGTAAGTACTGATTTCCACTTTTAATCTTAAGGAGGGGTCCTACACAATTAATAATAACCCTAATAAAAGGTTCTTCAGATGCTTGAATTGGAATTAATGATGCCAGCTTAATCACTGCTTGTGGTTTCCGTATCACCTGACATGTGTGACATGTTCTACAGAATTTAACTACATCTCTTTGCAATCCAGGCCAATAAAAATATTTTTGTATTTTCACCTGTGTCTTTGTAATTCCTAAATGTCCCCCATTGGAATTTCATGAGCTATTCTCAATATCTCATTTCTATATCTATCTGGTGTAACAATCTGATGTACTTCCATCCAGTTTTCACCTGCTAAAACCTGATATGACTGCCACTTTCGCATTAATCACTACCCTTAAGGTAATAGCATTCTGAATACATTCTGGCTCTGTTTCTGAGTAAGCTGTCTGATATAACTTCTATTTGTGGATCCTTCTTCTGTAACTCTACCGACTGCCCTGTAACTCTACCGACTGCCTTGAATTAAATGCCTCAGCTGCATTATCCTCCATTCTTTCTTCTTGAACAAACTTATCAAAGACTCTGATGAAGAGTCATTCAGACTCGAAACGTTAACTCTGTCTTCCTCTCCATAGGTTCTGTCAGACCTGAGTTTTTCCAGCAATTTTTGTTTTTGTTATTAAAGACAGTGGTAGCTAATTGAATTTCAACACCTTCTCCCTGCCTTTTAACTTCCTCCCCTTCTTGTTTCAACCTGTGAGTTTGTGATCTTGTTACCACATAATCTGGAAACAACCCAGGGCACTCTTTCTGCAACACTTCTGTTGAAAACACCTCTATAGGCTGCTCAACTACCTTATGCATCACCCACATCTGTGACCCAGCTATATCATTACCTGAAATAAACTGAACCCTTGCAATGGGCAATTTTTCCACGATTCCAACAAACACCTCACCTGTTTTCCACTTAGTCTTGACGTTTACCTTCCACAATGGAATAGGTTTAGCATCTCCATGAACCCCACTTATTACCACATGTTGCTGCAATACTCTTATTGAACGATAAATATCACTATCCCACAACATAAGGATTGACTAGCCCCGTGTTAATATCTTTACCTACTCCACCCTGTACACATGGAAAGTTCACATACAAAATCTTTAAACATTTCTGCAACCTGCTCCTCAGAACTCTCATGGGTAAATTATGAACACTTCTTTACCTATCACTGATTCTTTCTGTTTTACCTGTACACAAACCACTGGTTTTTCCTGTGCCTGAACCTCAGAACCCAATAATTCCAACAGAATTTCCCTGTAATATCCAACACACTGTGTGTGCAACTTCATTACAGTGAAAGCACCTCAACTTTCGAGTGTCACTTCTACCCTCAGCACCTTCCTTCTTAGCCTGAGAAAAAACTTCCTGGAAATTTCCACCTACTCCCTTTCTTCCCTGACCACCCACCTTCCTTTCACCTTCCCACTTTCTATCCTTCTCTGATTTAAAAGGGTGACGAAAAAGAGGTTTAGATCTATGAACTAACTCAATCATCAGCTATTTCTGCTGCCTGTCTTACCATTTGAACCCTCTGTTCCTCCATTTGAGTTCTCACTAGTGAAGGAATTGAATCTTTAAATTCTTGCCAAATAATTACTTCTCTAAGAGCTGCATATGTTGTCTCTATCTTTAATGTCCGTATCCACTAGTCAAAATTACTTTGTTTTACTCTCTCAAACTCAATATAAGTTTGCCCAGGCTGTTTTCTCATATTCCTAAATTTTTTGCCTGTATGCCTAGGGAACCAACACGTATGCACTCAAAACAGCCTTTTTACCAAATCATAGCCCACTGACATTTCTGGTGACAGTGCATCATAAACCTCGTGCTTTACCCACTAACCATTGTAACAACAATGTCCAGTTTTCTTATGGCCATTTCATCTGTTTAGCTATCTTCTCAAATGAAATAAAGAACGCCTCCACATCTCTTTCTTCAAACGTCAGAAGAGCTTGCACAAATTTAAACATCTTCCCACAGGGTTTTAGGTTAACTTTTTTTATCATCTGAACTTTTCTCAACATCTGATGTCTCTTTTTTAAAATCTAGCTTTTTAAGTTGGCACTCTGTCCCTTTCCTTCTCTCTTTCCTCCATTGCTAACGTTTCCCTCTGGGTATCGAATTTTCACATTTCCATTTCTTTTTGAAATAATATCTCTTTCCCTTTGTTTTTCTGCTGCCTCTAGTTCCAGTTTTTTCATTTCCAATTCTTTTTCCTTTTGCCTCCAATTCAAGTTTTTTCAGTTCCTTGGCTTGTTCAAATTTAAGCCTCTTCATTTCTAACTGAACTCTGTACCTCCAGCTGTGACTCATTAGTGTCAGGTGTCACTTCCAACTTTAAATGCTGTGCTATCACTTCAACTATGTCTGCTTTCTTTGACTCAACAGGTAACCTCAACTGCAACTTATCCACCAACTCTGTTAGCTTACCCTTAAGATATTTTTTGTAAACCCAATCAAAGTTATATCTTCTATTCCCAAAAAAGTTTTAGCCATGGATACAGCCATTTTTGCAGCCTCACCACTTTAAAAATCCCTCACACCAACTCCTGAGTTCAAAGTACTTCTTGTACTCGTAACCTTAAGATTCACCAACTCCAAACCAATCAAGCAATTTCAAATATCCTGCAAAGAGCCCCCAATTTGTATTGATGCGGCAGATGATGTGTGCCAGGAAGATCAAATCCATGAGGGAAACTTGATCACGCGGTCGCAATGATTTTGCAATTTGTATTTGAGTTGTGTGCCCTGAATTCAGTAGTAATAAACCCACCAAGATTCTGAGATTTTTTTACAAAACTAAATTAAACATTTATTAATGAAAGAAAAGGTTTCAAACATATGCATAGGTCTACAAATTACTACTATAATAACTCCTAAAACCTCTAACTAACCTGGTTTCCAGTTACATCACTATTAAGGCAACAGTAAAAAAAATAGATTTTAAACAGATCTAGGCAAATCACAATATCCTGGACAGTAGAATTTCCTTTTGATGAGTCAAAGTTTCCAGACCAGCTGTCTCCAATTCAATTAAATCTCCTTCAACCCCCCCACCACATCTCTCCCCTCCCCTACCCCTCCCCTCCCCTCCCCCCACACCGCCACCTAGGAGTTCCCCTCCAAGTCACTCACCATCCTGGCTTGGAAATATATTATCATTTCTTCATTGTCGCTGGGTCAAAATCCTGGAACTCCCTCTCTAACAGAATTGTGGGTGTACCTATACCACATGGACTGCAGCAGTTCAAGAAGACAGCTCACTACCACCTTCTCAAGGGCAACTAGGGCTGGGCAATAAATGCTGGCCCAGCCAGTGAAGCTCATATCCCGTGAATGAATTAAAAAAAAACACAACACAGAGAAACTATCCAAACCCCACTATTAACCTACTCAAAAATCAATAGCATTGAATTATTATACTTTTGTGACAAACTTAACACCATAGCTTATAAGGACTTATGCTATAAATTCAGTTTTTTTAAACTTCTTCCCCCCAAAAGAATTCCCTTATACATTACAAGAATCTTGAAACTTCTTTAGGGACCAACCCACAAGGTATGCTGCAGCCCTCTGCTATTTACTTTAATTCACAGTTTTTCAGCTATTCTCTGAGGTATTGAAAGGAATAAAATTTATAGGAATCCTTCCATTTGCCAGCTTTTGTCTAATGAATCCTCCAATTTTCTTTAAAGAGCTCATGACTGTGGACCCTTCAGTTCAATCATGGGATTTAAATATCAGGAACACCTGGTTCCTAATGACCCTCTATGCTCCCACAGCTTCTGTATAGTTTCTGGTCCCACAGCTGATTCCCAGCTCCTGGCAGATGCTTTCTCTCTGCCTGTTCCAGGCTGACTTCTATGACTGCTTCCAAGCTAACTGCAAACTACCTTTTGCCCCAAGGCTGTGTGAGGATCACTGTAGATTTCTTCCTCTAGCTTTGAGCTAGGTAAATTTTCCTGCTTTTCCCCTCGTGAATTCCAAACTGAGCTTGAGCCTCCACCCTCATTCCATGTAGTGAATGATAAAGTTAGTATTTTATCTGCTTAATGTGGAGGCCTGACCAACATTTATTTGTATTGGCTCTCCCAACTCTGAGCTACAGCCTACAACAAAACCAAAACTGCAACTGCCTTTGAATGCTTCCAAACTGAACTGCTTGCAACCAAACACAGGTAAATTAAATGAAAGAACCATGTACCCCCACAGCCTGTCTCTATAACAACATGACATGTTTTGGGATGCTCTTGAACAGAAATGTAAACAAATGATTTTACTTTCACTACTACCCTTTGATTCTGTAACCCATATTGTCCAGGTCTTGCTGCAACTGAACCAGTCTGTATCCATATGCAGCAAGACCTGGACAACCTTCAGGCTTGGGCTGACAAATCACAAGTAACATTCATGCCAAATAAGTGCCAGGCAATGACCATCTTCAACAACAGAGAATCTAACCATCTTCCCATGTCATTCAATGGCATTAGCATCTCTGAATCCCCCACTATCAACATCCTGGGGCTTACCATTGTCAAGAAACTGAACAGGACAAGCCATATAAATACTGTGGCTACAAGAGCAGGTCAGAGGCTAGGAATCCTGTGGCGAGTAACTCACCTGACTTTGCAAAGCCTGTCCATCATCTACAAGGCTCAAGTCAGGAGTGTGATAGAATACTCTAGATTTAGTGCAGAGTGCAGCTCCAGCAACACTCAAGGAGCTTGATACCATCCAGGACAAAGCAGCCCGCATGATTGGCTCCCTATCCACCACCTTGAGTATCATTCCCTCCAACACTGCCGCACAGTGGCAGCAGTGTGTGTTACCTGTAAGATGCACTGTAGTGACTCACCAAGGGTCCTTCAGTAGCACGTTCCAAACCCGTGACCTCTATTACCTCAAAGATCAAGGTCAGCAGATGCATGGGACCGCACCACATGCAAGTTCCCCTCCAAGCCATACACCATCCTGACTTGGAACTATATCACCGTTCTTTCTGTCGCTGAGTCAAAATCCTGGAACTCCCTTCCTAACAACACTGGATGTACCTATACCACACGGCCTGCAGTGGTTTAAGAAGGTGGTTCACCACCACCATCTCAAGAGTAATTAGGGATGGGCAATAAATGGTGGCCTAGCCAGTGATGCCCATTTCTCATGAAGAAATTAAAAATGAATTCATATTGCTAATGGAGTTTACAACCCTTTCCCCTGATTCCCTAGGTCTGTGAAGAAACTCCTGTGTTTACAAAGTTGATTTCAGCTTCCTTTCATCTGTAAACTATATATACATAATTTAAATCTTTTATTGAAGTAGGGGCAGACCTTCTGCCTCTATTATGCTAAGATAAAAGGCCCCCTATTATTTATGGCTTTCACACTGTTAACTCTGACTGTGAAGATAAATGTAAGTTACCTTCTAACTGTAATTAACTCCAAGCTTGTTTGAGTTGCATTTACATCAGAGTTGTTTTTACCAGTTTCTCAACCAGGTGCCCCCATTTTTCAAGTTAAAACTTTAATTCCAAAGGCTAAAAGTTATATTCTAAAACATATAAACCATGAACCTGATTTTCGCAACACAGTAAATATGGAATGAAAAGGTTTTGTGGCAAACATGTGGTTGTAGAGGGAGACAACTTAAATAATTATGTACAACTCCTTATATTCTCTCGCTAAATGTTATTTTCCCTATTTGTTTCAGAGTGATCTGCTAAAGGAAATTGCTGGATTCTCTCAATCTCCGCATAACCTTCATCCCAAAACACCTGCATTCATCACAGCAGCACACCATGGTTTGCATGTACTGAATATCCAAACCATTGTGTGCTGTTATGGGGAGTGCGGGGAAGTCCAGTTGACAGTGGGACAAAAGGGCTGCCTTCAGTGTTTTTAGGGTTTGTATGGAATGGAAACTTTTTCCTCCTCATAAGAGGCTCTTTCTCCCTAATCCATCTTTAGCCAGCTAATTGCATCCATGGATTCAAAGAGATTTCACCAAAGGCAATGCTAGCTATACTATGCTGTTTAGGAATCAGCCCAATTTGTGACCAGGTGTGCCGTCATGATTCCTCAATTCCTCACTCACTTTTAGATTTCCCTGTCTCCCCCCTCCCCCTTGCTGTCCTGTTGTATCATTGTTGTTGGGACAGTAGTATATTGGTAATGTTACTGGATTAATAATCCAGGGGCCTGGCCTAGTGATCCAGAGACATGAGTTCAAATCCCACCACTGCAGCTGGGAAATTTAAGTTAAATTAATTAAATAAAGCTGGACTAAATAGTCTCAGTAATGGTGACCGTGTACTACTGGATTGTCATAAAAACCCATTTGGTTCACTAATTTTCTTTAGGGAAGGAAATCTGCCATCCTTACCTACTCCGGCCTGCATTTGACTCCAGACTCCCTACAATGAGATTGACTTTTAACTGCCCTCTTAAATGGCCTAGCAAGCCACTCAATTATATTCAAGGTGGTGGTTCATAGCCACCTACTCAAGGGCATTTAGGGATGGGCAATAAATGCTGGCCTTACCAGTGATATCCACATCCTGTGAGTGAATAAAAAAATAAAATGTTAAGTATGGTCAGTGACTTCTCTGAATTTTCTATTATTTCTCTTTAGCACATAATCTACAGGCATTTAATCATCCCTCCTTGCATTAACAATAAGAATTGTCAGACTTTTTTGCTTTAAACGCGTAAGTAGTTTCATGGCCCCCTCACTTTCCTATCTGCTCCATACCCAGCAAGATTGAACCTGGATTGTTGCTGGTGTGTGTGACTCCTGGAAGAAGCGGGAAGAATAATGGATTGGTATTTGTCAAAAATTAAAGAGGAAGAGTAGTCTGAATTCACAATTTTAAATGTCTTAACAGCTACTTTACCTCTATTTGATGCTTTAAAACTAGTTAGAAATAGCTTTAAAACACATGCTTCATATAACCCCAACTCATTTGCAATAAAGTAAAAGTGAACTACTGTGAATGCTGGAACTCTGAAACAAAAACAGAAAATGCTGGAAAAGCTCAGCAGGTCTAACAGCATCTGTGGTGAGAAAAACAGAGTTAACGTTTTGAGTCCGTATGACTCTTCTTCAGAGCTAAAGAGAAGTAAAAATGTGATAAAATTTATACTGTTTAAGGTGGGTGGAGCAGGTAAAACTGGATAGAAGGCCAGTAAGGTCAAACCTTAATGGCACCATCAGCACCTCCTTTAGCCAGTACTACTATCAACACCCATTAGTTGTTTTGCCTCTATCTACCACTGGTCTTCTATCCAGCTTCACTTGCCCCCCCCCCCCCCCCCCCCCCCCCCCATACACAACAGCATAAATTTCATCCCAATTTTACTTCTTTAGCTCTGAAGAAGAGTCATATGGACTTGAAACGTTAACTCTTTTTCTTTCTCTCCACAGATGCTGTTCCACTTTCATTAAAGGTCAATGTCCCTTTTGCCTTCCTAATTACTTGCTGTGATATGATGCTCTGTGATATGAGACAAGCAAGTGCATGAGCAGTACTGAAGGTGTATTTCAGTTGTTACTGCTACTCCCAAATAACAATTGCTTCAGAAGGCTAGGTGCTGTTCACCCCTCCCCTTCCAAATGAAAATTAAAACTTTTTCAGAATGATTGAGTAGATATTTTTTGACCGTTGCAACGTGGTCAAAAAAAACCAAAGGATTGATGATGTAAATGATCAGTTCTTTGGAGCATCCAGAACTGAACTTTACTGTGGCACACAAGAACCGTGTTTATTTGCATGGAATCCAGTCACCACTTCATTTGTATCTGTAAGAATCAAAAATGTTTGTAAATATTGATGGGAGTAAAGATTAACATTATAGCATTAACCTAATCAAGCAGCAGAATTGGGATGGATCACTTTGTGATCACCACAAGTGATGGTGACAGATTCTGAAATAGTCTCCAGAAGAAGTTGTTTAAACTGATCATTTCTGGAAAAGGTTTATTCATCCTCATCCTTTATCCTACACTGATAAAGAGGAATTACCTTTATCTTGCTGAGGAAAGCACATCTGCTATAGTGCCCCTTTAACTGGTTTTGAATGATTTACATCTACCACTCCCCAAAATCCAAAATATAGTATGGAAGGAATTCTATGTGAAATATAACTTATGTAGCAAAAACAGAAAAATACTGGAAAAATCTCAGCAGGTCTGAGCATCTGTGGAAAGAGAAACAGAGTTAATGTTTTGAGTCCGTATGAATCTTCTTCAAAGCTTCTATTTTGCTTTCATAATAACTTAAGTAGCCTATATAACACAAAACTTTTCCACCTCATAAGTACTTCATAACGGCATAAGAAATAGGAGCAGGAATAGGCCATTTGGCCCTTGAACCTGCTCCGCCATTCAATAAGATCATGGCTGATCTGACCGTGGTCTTAACTCCAATTTTCTACGTCCCTCATACCCCTTGTCGATCAAAAATCTGTCTAACTCCGCCTTGAATTTATTTAATGACCCAGCCTCCGCTGCTTGTTGGGGGATAGAACTCCAAAGACAAATGATGCTCTGACCGAAGAAATTCCTTCTCACCTCTGTCTTAAATGAGAGACCCCTTATTTTTAAAAAGTGCCTCTTAGTTCTAGATTTTGCCACAAGAGGAAAACTTCTCTTAGCATCTATCCTGTCAAGCCCCTCAGGATCTTATCGGTTTCAATAAGATCACCTCTTATTCTTCTAAACTCTAATGAGTATGGGCCCAACCTGTTCAACTTTTCCCCGTAAGACCACCCCCTTATCCCAGGGATCAGCCTAGTGAACCTTCTCTGAATTGCTTCAAATGGAAGTATGACCCTCCTTAAGTACGGTGACCAAAACTGTACATCGTGCTCTAGGTGTGGTCTCACCGATGCCCTGTACAGCTGTAGCAAGACTTCCTTTTATAACTCCATCCCCCTTGCAATAAAGGTCAACATTCATACATATACAAAGTAGGAGCAGGAGTAGGCCCTTAGAGCCTGCTCCGCCATTCAATAACATCATGGCTAATCTGAATGTAACCTTAACCCCACATTAATGCCTACCCCCGATAACCTTTCACCCCCTTGTTAATCAACAATCTATCTAGCTGTGCCTTAAAAATATTCAAAGACTCTGCTCGCACCGCCTTTTGAGCAAGAGAGTTCCAAAGACACTCAACCCTCAGAGGAAAAAATTCTCTTTATCTCTGTTTTAAATCAGTGACCCCTTATTTTTAAACAGTGAACCCTAGTTCTAGATTCTCCCACAAAAGGAAACATCCTCTCCACATCCACCCTGTCAAGACCCCTCAGGATTTTAATGGTTTCAATTAAGTTGCCTCTTATTCTTTGAAATTACAGTGGATACAGGCCTAATCTGTCCAGCCTTTTCTCAGAAGACAACCCACCCATCCCTGGTATTAGTCTAGTAAACCTTCTCTGAACTGTTAACACATTTAAATGTGTTTCTTTAAATGAAGAGACGAGTACTATACATAATACTCCAGATGTGGTCTCACCAATGCCCTGTACCACTGAAGTATAACCTCCCTACTTTTGCAATCAATTCCCCTCACAATAAATGATAACATTCTATTAGCTTTCCTAATTACCTGCTGTACTTGCATACTAACCTTTTGTGATTCATGCACTAGAACACCCATATCCCTCCGAATCTCCAAATTCTGCAATCTCTTTCCATTTAGATAATAAGCTTCCTTTTAATTCTTCTTGCCAAAATGGACGATTTCACATTTGCCCACATTATACCCCATTTGCCAGATCTTTGCCCACTCACTTAACCTATCCATGTCACATCGTAGTCTCATTACATCCTCTTCACAATTTACTTTCCTACCTATCTTTGTGTCATCAACAATTTTAGCCACCACTCTTTCGGTCCCTTCAATTAAGTAATTTATTTAAATTGTAAAAGGTTGAGGCCCCAGCACTGATCCCTGTGGCATACCACTAGTCACATCCTACCAACCAGAAAAAGACCCATTTATGCCAACTGTTTCCTGTTAGCTAGCTAATTTTCTATCCATGCCATGAGCTTTTATTTTCTGCAATAACCTTTGATGTGGCACTTTATCAAATGCCTCCTGGAAAATCTAAGTATAGTACATCCACGGTTCTCCTTTATCCATCGCACATGTGACTCCTTCAAAGAACTCCAATAAACTGTTTAAACATGATTTCCCTTTTACAAAATCATGTTGGCTCTGCCTGATTGCCTTGAATTTTTCTAAATGCCCTGCTATAACATCTTTAATAATAGCTTCTAACATTTTCCCTATGACAGATTAACTGGCCTGTAGTTTCCTGCTTTCTTCTCCCTTTTTGAATAAAGGAGCTGTATTTGCTATTTTCCAATCTAATGGAACTTTCCTTGAATCTAGGGAATTTTGGAAAATTAAAGCCAGTGCATCAACTATCTCACTAGCCAATCCTTTCAAGGACTTAAGATGAAGTCTATCTGGACTCAGGGATTTGTCAGCCCGCAGCCCCAATAATTTGCTCAATATACTTCCCTGGTGATTACAATTTTTCCAAGTTGCTCCCTCCTGTCATTTCATGATTTACAGCTATTTCCGTGATGTTATTTGTGTCCTCTATAGTGAAGACCGAAGCAAAATACCTGTTTAATTCATCTGCCATCTTTCTACTTTCCATTATCAATTCCCCAGACACACTCTCTTTGGGACCAACGCTCACTTTGTTAACTCTTTTCTTATTTAGATATCTATAGAAACTCTTACTATCTGTCTTTATGTTACTAGCTAGCTTCCTTTCATACTCTAATTTATCCCTCTTTATTAATCTTTTTGTCATTCTTTGCTGTTGTGACCTGTCACCTGTCTTTGCGTAATTATATGTTTTTTCTTTAAGTTTGATACTGTCTTTAACTTTTTTGAGGAATTTTTCTTCCTCATTGGAACTTATGTATTCTGTGCATTCTGAAATATCCCTTTAAATGTCTGTCACTGAACTTCTATTGACAAATCCCTTAACCTAATTTGCCAGTTCACTCTGCTTTTCATGCCTTCATAATTGCCCTTAATTAAGTTTAAAATACTAGTCTTGGACACATTCGTTTCTCCCTCAAAATGAATATAAAATTCAATCATATTATGATTGCTGCTACCTAGGGGTGCCTTCACTAAGAGGATATCAATTAATCCTATCTTGTTGCTCAATACCAGGTCTAGTATAGTCTGCTCTCTGGTTAGCTCCAGAACGTGCTGTTCTAAGAAACTATCCCGGAAACATTCTATGAATTCCTTATCTACGCTACCTTTGCCCATCTGATTTTTCCAGTCTATATGTAGATTAAAATCCCCCATGATTATTGCTGTACTTTTATGGCAAGCTCCCATTATTTCTTTTATACTCTGTCCTGTTGTGTAGTTACAATTAGATGGCCTGTACACCACTCCCACAAGTGCCTTTATCATTCCTCATCTCAACTGAAACTGCTACATCCTGGTTTGCTGAATTTAGGCCATCCCTCTCTAATGTGCTAATACCATCATTAATTAACAGAGCCATCCCTCCACCTTTCCTAACTTCCTGTCCTTCCTAAATGTCACATACCCATCAATATTCAGGTCCCAATCTATGTCATTCTGTAGCCATGTCTCTGTAATGACTATCAGATTGTACTTATTTATTTTTATTTGTGCTATTAGTTCATCTGTTGTTTCAAATGCTACATGCGTTTAGATACTGAGCCTTTAGTTTTGTCCTTTTATTATTTTTGTAGTGTCTAGCCTTATCTGATTTACTCTTAGAATTGTACTCTCTGTCCCTCCCTGTCAGTCTGTTTATCACTTCCCATATTAATATCTCTCTCTTGCCTTATCTCTATTCTAGTTTATCACACGTTCCCAAATTTGATCCCTTGTCCCTACTATTCAATTTAAAACCCTATCTACTTCCCTAGTTAGGTGGCTCGCAAGGACACCAGCCTCAGCACGGTTCAGGTGTGTAATGGTATAGGTCCTACTTTCACCAATATTGATGCCAGTGCCCCACGAACCAGAACCCAGTTCTCCCCCAACAGTCTTTGAGCCACGCATTCATTTCTCTAATCTTATTTGTCCTGTGCAAATTTGCCTTCCTAATTACTTGCTGCACCTGTATGCTGACTTATTTGATTCATGTACAAGGGCACCCAGATCCTTCTGTAGTGCAGAATTCTCTGCATTTAAATAATTGCTTTTCTGCCCTTCTTTCATAAGTGAACAACCTCACATTTTCCCATAATATACTCCAACTGACAGATTTTTGCCTACTCACTTAACCTATCTATATCCCTTTGCAGACTCTTTGTATCCTCCTCACAACTTCTTTGTCTCCATATCTTTGTATTGTTAGCAAATTTGACTATAATACAGTTGGTCCCTTTAATTAAGTAATTAATATAGATCGTAATAGTTGAGGCCCCAACACTGATCCCTGTTGCATTCCCCTAGTTAGAGTTTGTCACCCTGAAAGTGACTCATTCATCCCAACTTTCTGTATCCTGTTAGTTGGCCAGTCTATCCATGCTAATATATCACCCCCAGCACCATAAGCTCTTCTATTGTATAGTAACCATTAATTTGGCACCTTATCAAATGCAAATCCAAATACACTACATCTTCCGGTTTCCTTTTATCCACCCTGCTTGTTACGTCCTCAAAGAACTCTAATAAATAAGTATTGCATTAGAAGCAGTTCAGAGAAGGTTCACAACTTATTCCTGGATGAAGGGTTTATCTTATGAAGAAAGTTTGACCAGGTTGGGCCTATACCCGTTGGATTTTATAATGAGTGGTGACCTTAACATATAAGGTACTGAGGGGACTTTATAAGGTGGATATTGGGAGAATGTTTCCCCTTGTGGGAGAGACACAAACTAGGGGACACAATTTAAAAATAAGGTCTCCCTTTTAAGATGGAAATGATATTTTTTTTTCTCAGATCATTAGTCTACGGAATTCTCTTTCCCAGAAAGCACTGAAGGCTGGTCATTGAATTTATTCAAGACTGAGTTAGATTTTTGATAGACAAGAGAGTAAAGGTTATGGGAGACAGACAGGAAAATGGAGCTGAGGCTACAATCATATCAGCCATGATCTTACTGAATGGTGGAGCAGTCTCGAAGGGCTGAATGGCCTACTCCTCCTAAGTCCTATGTTCCAATGTAAAACCATGTTGACTCTGCTTGACATTATCATGATTTTCTAAATGCCTTGCTACTAGCTCTTTAATAATGGATTCTAGCATTTTCCCAATGACAAACATTAGGCTAATTAGCCTACAGTTTCCTGCTTTCTGCCTCTTTCCTTTCTTGAAGAGGTGTCACATTTGCGGTTTTTCCAATCTGCTGGGACCTTTCCAGAATCTAGGGAATTTTGAAAGATTAAAGCCAATGCATCCACTATCTCTGCAGCTGATTCTTTTAAAACCCTAGGATGCAGGCCATTAGATCCAGGGGACTTGCCAGCCTTAAGTTCCATTAGTTTCCCATTTTTTTCTAGTGATAGTGGTTGTCTTAAGTTCCTCCCTTTTGCCTCTTGATTTTCTACTATTCTTGGGATGCTTGTTATGTCTTCTACTATGAAGATGGATACAAAATACCTGGCCTCTTTCACTTCTCTCTCTCTCTAAGGACCTAGTGGCTCACTTTAGTTGTTTCCTTTTTATTTACTTGCAGAAGCTTTTACTGTCTGTTTTTATATTCTTGCTAGTTTGCTCCCATACTCCAATTTCTCCGTTTTTTTTATAAGTAATCCTTTGCTAATTTCTAAAGCTTTCACACTCTTCTGGCCTACCACTAATCTTTGCAGTGTTGTATGCCTTTTCTTTCAATTCGATACCAAACTTAACTTCCTTAACCACAGATGATGCATCCTTTTGGTAGTTTTTTTTCCCTCAATGGAATATATCTTTGAGAGGCATGAAATATCTCCTTAAATATCTGCCACTACTTCTCTAACATCTTTCCTTTTAACCTGTTTTCCCAGTCTACTTTAGCCAATTCTGTCTTCATACCCTTGTAATTGCCTTTATTTAAGTTTAAGACATTATTTATGGACCCACATTTCTCACACAAACTGAATGTGAAATTCTATAATGTCATATGACTGCCTTGACAGAGAAAAACCACTAGGCAGGTAGTGCAGGGGTCTCCTGGGTCCATCTCCCTCTCTAACAGATTTTCAGTTTTTGATACTGCTGGAGGAGATGGTTTCTTAGGGGAATGCAGCAAGAGCCAAGTCCATGAAACTACGAGTGGCTCAGCTGCACCATGGGCAGTGGGAGAATGGGAGAGCAATAGTGATAGGGGTATAGATAGACGATTCTGCAGCAGCAGACGTGACACCAGGATGGTATGTTGCCTCCCTGGTGCCAGGGTAAAGAATGTCACTAAGTGGCTGCAGGACATTCTGAAGAGGGAGAATGAACAGCCAGAGGTTGTGGTCTGTATTGGTACCAACGACATAGGTAAAAAGAGGGAACAGGTCCTGCAAGCTAGAGAACTAAGAAATAAATTTAAAAGCAGGACCTAATGAGGACATGCAAGCTAGAGAGCTAGGAAACAAATTAAAAAGCAGGACCTAATGAGGCCATGCAAGCTAGAGAGCTAGGAAATAAATTAAAAAGCAGGACTTCATAGGTAGTAATCTCAGGATTACTTCCAGTGCCATGTGCTAGTGAGATTAGGAGTAGGAGAATAGACCAGATGAATGTATGGCTGGAGAGATGGTGTAGGAGGGAGGAATTTAGATTCCTGAGGCATTGGGACTGATTCTGGGGAAGATAGGACCCATACAAGCTGGACAGGTTGCACCTCAGCAGCACCGGGACCAATATCCATCCTCACGAGGTATTCAGTAGCACTGTGGGGGAGGGTTTAAACTAGAGTGGCAGGGAGATGGGGAAACAAAGATCAAAATGTAAGACAAAAGTAAAAAGCAAAAGTGAGAGGAAATCGGGGCTAGCAGCAAATAGGGCCATAGTACAAAAAAACGTGTAAAAGTGTTAAAAAGGCATGTCTAAAGGCACTGTATCTGAATGCACGGAGCATTTGCAATAAGGTAGATGAATTAACAGCGCAAATGGATATAAATGGGTACAATATGATTGCAGTTACGGAGACATGGCTGCAGGATGACCAAGGCTGGGAACAGAATATCCAAGATTATTCGATATTTAGGAAGGACGGGCAAAAAGGAAAGGGAGGTGGGGTGGCGTTGTTGGTAAAGGATGACATCAGTGCAATAGTGAGAAAGGTTATTGACCCAGAAAATCAAGATGTGGAATCAGTCTGAGTGGAGCTGAGAAGCAACAAGAGATGGAAAACATTAGTAGGAGTTGTCTATGGGTCTCCAAACAGTAGTGGTAAAGTGGGGGATGGCATTGAACAAGGGTGCGACAGTAATCATGGGTGACTTTAATCTGCATATAGATTGAGCAAACCAAATGAGCAATAATTCTGTGGCGGATGAATTCCAGGTGTGTATACAAGCAGTATGTCGAGGAAACTACTAGGGAACAGGCTATCCTAGATTAGGTATTGTGCAATGAGAAGGGGTTAATTTAATAATCATGTGTAGGGTCCTTTAGGGAAGAGTGCCCATAACATGATGGAATTCTTCATTAGGATGGAAACCAGGGCCCTAAATCTAAACAAAGGAATCTATGAAGGTATGAGAGGTGAATTGGCTACAATAGCTTGGGGAACTTCATTAAAAGGCATGATACTGGATAGGCAATGGCTAATGCTTAAACAAATGCAGGCATTGCAACAGTTGTACATTCCTTTCTGGCGCAAAAACACAACAGGAAAAGCGGCCCAACCATGGCTAACAAAAGAAATTAAGTATAGTATTAGACCCAAAGAGGAGTCATACAAAGTTGCTGGAAAAAATAGCAAGCCTGAGGATTGGGAGCAGTTTAGAAATCAGCAAAGGAGGACAAAGAGATTGATCAAGAGGGGAAAAATAGAGTATGAGAGTAAACTGGTAAGGAACATAAAAGCGGACTGTAAAAAAAGTATGTTAAAAAAAATTAGTGAAGACAAATATAGGTCCCTTATAGGCCACAACAGGAGAATTTATAATGGAGAACAAGGAAATGGCAGAACAATTAAACAACTGCTTTAGTTCTGTCTTCACGGAAGAAGACAAATAACTTCCCAGAAATATTAGGGAACCAAGGGTCTAGTGAGAAAGAGGAATTGAAGGAAATTAGTATTACTAAAACAATATTGCTGGAGAAATGAGACTGAAAGCTGATAAATCCCCAGGGCCTAATAATCTACATCCCAGGGTACTAAAGGAGGTGGCTATGGAAATAGTGGATGCATTGGTTATCATCTTCCAAAATTCTGTAGATTCTGGAACAGTCCCGGAAGATTGGAGTGTGGCAGATTTATTTAAAAAAAGGAGGGAGGGAAAAAGCAATGAATTACAGACCGGTTAGCCTAATATCAGTGGTAGGGAAAATGCTAGAGTCTTATTATAAAGAATGTAATAACAGAACACTTAGAAAATATCAAAGTGATTATACAAAGCCCATGTGTATTTATGAAAGGGAAATCATGTTTGACAAACCTACTGGAGTTTTTTGACGAGGTAACTAGTAGCATAGTAAGGGCAAAACAATGGATGTGGGGTATTTGGATTTTCAGAAAGCTTTTAATAAAGTCCCACATAAGAGGTTAGTGTGCAAAATTAAAGCACATGGGATTGGGAATTGGTTAGGAGACAGGAAATAGTAGGAATAAATGGGTGTTTTTCAGAGTGGCAGGCAGCGACTAGTGGGGTACCACAGGGATCAGTGCTCAGGGCCCCAGCTAGTCGCAACATAAATGATTTGGATGTGGGAATCACATGTAATATTTCCAATTTTGCTGACGACACAAAACTAGGGAATGTGAGTGGTGCAGAGGATGTAAAGAAGCTTCAAGGCAATTTAGACAAATTGAGTGAGTGGACAAAAACATGGCAGATGTATAACGTGGATAAGTGTGAAGTTATCTACTTCGGTAGGAAAAGCAATGATAGCATATTACTTAAATGGTGTTAAATTGGGAAATGTTGATTTACAAAGGAACCTGGGTATCTTTGTACACCAATCACTGAAAGTGAGCATGCAGATGCAGCAAACAGGTAGGAAGGCAAATGGTATGTTGGCCTTCATTGCAGGAGGATTTGAGTATAGGAGCAACGATATGTAACTGTAACAGGACATTGGTGAGACCACACCTGGAGTATTGTGTGCAGTTTTGGTCTCCTTACCTAAGAAAGGATACACTTGCCATAGACAGAGTGCAGTAAAGGTTCATCAGACTGATTCCTGGAATGGCAGGATTGTTGTATGAGGAGAGATTGGGTCGAGTAGACTTGTATTCACTGGAGTTTAGAAGAATGCGAGGGGATCTCATTGAAACATAAAATTTTGACAGGGCTGGACAAACTGGATGCAAGGATGAAGTTTCCCCTGGCTGGGGAAGTTCTAGAACAAGGGGTCACAGTCTCAGGATACGGGGTAGGCCATTTAATTCTGAGATGAAGAGAAATTTCTTCACTTAGAGGGTGGTGAACCTGTGGAATTCTGTACCACAGAAGGCTGTGGAGGTCAAGTCATTGAATACATTTAAGAAGGAAATAGATTTCGAGACACTGAAACGTCAGGGGGTATGGGGAGAGAACAGGAGTATGGTGCTGAGATAGACGATCAGCCATGATCATTTTGACTGGCGGAGCAGGCTCGAAGGGCCAAATCGTTTCTTGTTTCTATGTTATGATCAGTTTTGTGTCGAGGATTCTTTACTATGAGGTCTTAATTAATCCTGGTAACATTACCAGGTCCAAATTAGCCTGCTTCCTGGTAGGTTCCAGAATGTATATCTAAGATACTGTCCAGAATACAGTCTATGAACTTATCCTCCAGGCTACCAAATTGTCCAGTTGATGTGAACATTAAAGTCACCCATGCTTACTGCAGCACCTACTTACAAGCTCCCATTATTTCTTGATATACCCTCTGTCCTACTATGTGGATGCAGTTAGGGGGCCTATAAACTACTCCCACCAGTGACTTTATTTCCTTGCTTTTTCTTATCTCTACCCAAACAGATTCTGCATCTTGATCTTCTGAGCAAGATCATTTCTCAATATTGTTTTAATCTCATTATTGACAGAGCTACTCTTTTTCCTTTCCTCCTGTTGTTCTGAAATGTCAAATATTCTTGAATATTCAGGTCTCAGCCTTGGTCATCCTGCAACCGTGTCTCCATAATGGCTACCATATCACACTCGTTTATTTTTATTTGTGTTATCAAATCCATCTTGTTATGAATGCTGTGAACATTCAGATGAAGAACTTTTAATTGTCTTTTTGTCGCTGTTGCCTACTCTGGCGTTTGCTGCTGCACTCTTACATTTGTACACTTTGTCCCTTCCTGTCACACTCTGGTTTTCATTACACTTCACTATCGCCTTGTCCTTTCTCTTTAACGTGAACCCTCCCTACACTATTTAGTATAAAGCGCTCTCTACAGCCCGAGTTATGATTTGTCAAAACACTAGTCCCAGCGCAGTTCAGGTGAAGGATACAGCTCCTCCTTTCCCCATTACTGGTGCTGGTGTCCCATGAATCAAAACCAAATTTTTCCCACACCTAAATCTTTGAGCCACACATTCAAATCTCTGATCTTATTTACCCTGTGCCAATTTGCTGGCAGCTCAGGTAGTAATTCAGATTATTGCCTTTGTGGTTCTACTTTTTAAGTTAGCATCTAGGTGCTCATACTCCCTTAGCAGAACCTCTTTCTTAGGTAGGACTAAATCATTGATACCCACATGGACCATGACAACTGAATTCTCACCCCCCCCCCCCCTGCCCACTCCAAGTTCCTCTCTAGATCTGAGGAGATGTCCTTAACTCTGGCACTGGGCAGGCAACAGAGCCTTTAGGACTCGGGCTCTTAGCTGCAGAGAACTGTTTATATCCCCTAAGTATATTGTCCCTTACTACAATCACATTCCTTTTAACTGCACAAATGGTGTCCTGCATCATGGTACTGTGGTCAATTTGCTCATCCTCCCTGCAGTCCTTGCTCTCGTCTGCACAAACTGCAAGACCATGACCCTCTTGGAAAACGGTTGAGATTCCTCCAGTGCTACTTTCTGGATCCCCATACCTGCCTCACTCGCAGTCACACCCTCCTGACCCTGATACAAAAACAGAAAATGCTGAAAAAACTCAGCAGGTCTAATAGCTCCTGTAGAGAAAAAAAAGAAAGTTAACACTTAAGAGTCCTTGTGGCTCTTCTTCAGAGCTAAAGAGAAGTAAAATTTATACTGTTTAAGGGGGTGAAGCTGGATAGAAGGCCAGTGATAGCTGGAGGCAAAGAAGAGATTGCCAGAGATGTCATGGACAAAAGGGTGTTAAGGGGAGGGAGGGGTGTCTCTCCTTTGCTTCCACCTATCACTGGCCTTATTTCCAGCTTCACCCGCTCCACCCCACTTAAACAGTATAAATTTCATTACATTTTACTTCTCATTAGCTCTGAAGAAGTCATAAGGACTCGAAACATTAACTCTGTTTTTTCTCCACTGATGCTGTTAGACCTGCTGGGTTTTTCCAGCCTTTCCTTTTTTTATTTGAGTTCCAGCATCCACAGTATTTTGCTTTTATCTCCTGACCCTGATTATGGACCAAATTCAAAGTTCTAAGTCTAAGGGGTAACAAAGTGTCCAGGTAGCTCAGACTCCAGCTGCAGACACTGCAGATGTAACTCTTTCGAGTACAAACCCGTTTCCATCTGTTTCAGATGAAGTTACATTGTTTCATAGTCTGCCATTGTGAGATTTGAACTCTTGATCTTGGGGTTATAAACCCAGTACCATAACCACTTGGCTATTTAGGCCAAGCATAAAGTTACATTGTTTCATAGTTCGCCACTGTGAGATTTGAACTCTTGATTTTGGGATTATAAACCCAGTACCATAACCACTTGGCTATTTAGGCCAAGCTACTGCAGATGTAACTCTTTCAAGTAAACATGTTTCCATCTGTTCTTATTCAGATGAAGTTACATTATTTCATAGTTTGCCATTGTGAGATTTGAACTCTTGAGCTTGGGGTTGCAAGCCCAGTACCATAACCACTTGGCTATTTAGGCCAAGCACTATTAGTATGTAACTCTTTCGAGTACAAACACGTTTCCATCTGTTTCAGATGAAGTTACATTGTTTCATAGTTTTGCCATTGTGAGATTTGAACTCTTGATACTCTTTTGAGTAAACCTGTTTCCATCTGTTTCAGATGAAGTTACATTGTTTCATAGTTTGCCATTGTGAGATTTGAACTCTTGATCTTAGGGTTACAAACCCAGTACCATAACCACTTGGCTATTTAGGCCAAGCCCAAAAGCAGCTCTGTAACTCTTTCAAGTACAAACATGTTTCCGTCTGTTACCTATTCAGATGAAGTTACATTGTTCAATAGTTTGCCATTATGAGATTTGAACTCTTGATTTTGGGGTTACAAACCCAGTACCATAACCACTTGGCTATTTAGGCCAAGCCTTTTTTTAAAGAGAGGATAAGCACTTTTGGTTGTCCATCAGGTCTGGAGGTTGAGAAGTAACTCTTTCGAGTACAAACACATTTCCATCTGTTCCTATTCAGATGAAGTTACATTGTTTCATAGTTTGCCATTGAGAGATTTGAACTCTCGATCTTGGGGTTCCAAACCCAATACCATAACCACTTGGCTATTTAGGCCAAGCTACTGCAGATGTAGTTGCTGTGGATTACTCAGGTCCACCAATTGCCACAGCTGCTATACATCATCTGCCCTGCCATCTTTATTGTGTTTTATTTAACAAATTAGGTTTAGAAATAACACTGATATAGTTATATCATGTGGTTAAACCAATTAAGCTATAAATGTAATACTTATATATCCCCAGTACCAGTTGAAACTACTGACCCAGTTATAGAGGGAAAAAAAGCTTAAAACTCACCCACCTGCTTACCTAATTAATGCTTTATGTCTTCAGCTCACAAGTCCCGCTTCTGGTCTCCGACTCCCTCTCTCAGACCACTTCTTTTTGTAAAAGGCCAGAAAGCACTGCCTCCCTTACCAAATTCCCACACTCACACTGTCTCGGGCTGGATTCAGTCATGAGCTGCCATCTTTATGCTTGCCACCTCTATTTATACTAGCTGAAATTCTACAGAGCCGAGTCAGGCACTGCTGGCTAGAGAAACTAGTTTGAACTAGCTACCTAATTAACTAACTGTAGCTTCCTCTCCAGCAGGGAGCTTGTTCATCCCTGAGCAAGACTAAGAAATTTAACAGTAAATTGTAGTTAAATGCAAACTTGACTAGATTTTAAAAAGAAAATAGCCTTTAAAATTGCCAAGCTTACTCTCTCGAGTTGCACTCGGTAATGAGTTGCTATCTTCGAGCTTGCTTACTTAGTGTGCTTGGCACTGTATTTAATAAATGAGAAATCTCAGGTGATCCTGAGGAGATTAGGAGGTGTGGCCTAAAGCTTGGTTAAAGAGGTGAAGAATGACTTTCCTTAGAATGAGGTTTAACCTATCCAAAAAAAGTAATTGCCTATACTTTCTGCCTGCTCTGCGTACAGATGGATAAGTCAACAAAAGAGTTTGTAAGCTTGCTGTACCGTATGTGAAGGCTGACTTGATTTGAAGAGTTGGAAGTATAACTTTATAAGATAAGTGAAGCTTGTGTGTGTGGAGTTGCACTGCACTCGATATAGGAGGTTTGTGCTATATATAAACACATCACTTCCATTAGCCGTATAGCACACTCTGCTCATTTTAGCTAGTGTGGAGAACATCCAGAACTAAACTGCATTATAGTCACAAGCTGATGCCAAGTTGGAGACTTATATCCATACAGTGCCCAAATATGTGTAGATGGTTAGCTTTTCCCAGTGCCTAGAGCTATTTGTTTGAATTTGCACTGTGTGTCTGTCTGTACGGATTTATGTCTATATGTACATAGTTTTTGCTGAAGTCAGATATTTTTAGTGCTGCGACCATGGAATCTTGAGCCTTGATCAATTCCAGTAGAATTTTACTACCTTTAGTGAACCTGGTTTGAAATGTTTAGTTGAAGGGTTAAAGCCCACAGTATAACTAGGTTCACCATGGACCGAAGGAGAGAGAATAGGAAACCAAGATAAGCACCGAACTTGAATTCTGAGATGATTGGTATTCAATTTTATTTAAGGTACAATGTCTTGGGATGGAGAAAAACAAACTCTTGTGTATTGGAAAACTCTTGATTGTAATGTAAGGTGCAGCCAAATTGTTTGGCAGTTTGCAGCGTTCAGTTATTTTTGCTGCTGGCTTAACTGTGAATGAAGCTTTTCAGTTTAAGACTTTCAAATATATATATATATCACTTCTATAAATTTATACATATATATGACACAGGCCATAACTTATGGTCCAAGTGAAATCTATGGCTTTGGTGATGGATACACAAAACCCTTTGACCCTCTGAATGATCAGCACCTGTTGCACCCCAGTCCATTACTGAATGCTGCACCCGGCTAATCCACAACTCAATGTCGGCTGCAGTTTTAAGATTGGAGCCGGTTTCTTATATATCTGAAGTTTGCAGGGAAATCAAGTTTGGAATATTACTTGGAATAAAATGTCAACTCTGTTTTTCTCTCCACAGATGCTGTCAGACCTGCTGAGTTTTTCCAGCATTTTCTTTCAGATTTCCAGCATCTCTAGTATTTTGCTGTTATCTTGGAATATTCTGGACTGGCCTCTTTCTCCCAAGCTATGAACTAGTGAACTCCAATAAAACATTAATTGGTCAAAAATTGAGAAGTGAGGAACAAATTGTTTATGGTTTTCTTTAACCATTGATTCAGTTTAACTCTTTTTTGACATTTATGTACATGCAATATGTTTAAAATCTGTGTTTTAAAGATGTAGGATTGTGCTGTTGTCCGTATAATCAAATCCCTGGATGAGGGATTTTGAGAACCAAAGTACTGTGGTGAGAATGGAGCACACTGTCGACTCTGCTTTAGCAGCACATAAATATTGGCAGGTTCCAATCCTGTTTTGCCAATATTGCGTGTGCTGCTCCAATATGGCTCGACACTTTCAGCAAATCGCAGCAGGAGCTTGTGGTTAATGTGCAGAGAGCACTTGTTTCCTCCTTAATGATGCTGTGTAAGAATCTTCTATGTGAAAAATAAAAGCAAAAAAACTCCACTTAAAAGTTCTGATTTTTTAGTTTTGCCTACTGCTCTTTTGAATTCTTGGTGCATTGACCTTTGTGTTTTGTGATCTAATACAGTATCAAAATTCAGTTCAGATTTTGCAACTTATCTTTAGAAGTTATAGCACCCATTCAGATGTGAATGGTGTGGCAGTGTAATGGTTACAGTGTTAAACTTTTAACCCAAAGTTTGAGAGTTCAAATCCCAAATAATTTTAAGCACCAGAGAAATCTGTCACCCAGTCAGTCACTGTCAGAGGATTGTTAAAAAGGCAGGGTCATGAGGGATATAGCTCTTCATTGCCCCAGTACTTTGCCTAAGTGACCTGTTCTTCATTATGTACTTGGACAGTAAGTTACAGAAGTAGGCCATTTAGCCCGAGCCTGCGCCGCAGAACAAGGGTCAGTGTTCTGTAAAAGTACAACATAGGGTCATCTGTCACTTGTTTCTATTGGGGATGCGGTTAGAGAAAAAGGAAAAAAAATGAATAAATAAAAAAATTGGATTAAAAAAGGGGGCAAAGATGGAGGACAGAGTTCATGGTCTGAAGCTGTTGATCTCGATGTTAAGTCCGGAAGGCTGTAAAATGCCTAATGGAAAGATGAGGTGCTGTTGCACCAGTTTGCATTGGGCTTCACGGGAACATTACAGCAGGCCAAGGATGGACATGTGGGATTTGAGAGCAAGATGGTGAGTCGAAATGGCAACAGGAAGGTCTGGGTCATGTAGAGAGCCACACAGACTCAACTTTTACTCTGTTTCTCTCTTCACAGATGCTGCCAGACCTGCTGAGTTTTTCCAGCATTTTCTGTTTTATCATAGATTTAAGATAATTGGTAAAATCAATGGCTACTTCAGGAAAGACTTTCACTCAGCGAGTGATTAGGATCTGGAATACACTGTCTGGGAGTGTGGTGGATACACGCTCAACTGAGGTACCAGAGAGGGAATTGAATGATCTGAAAAGGAAGAATATGCAGGGCTACAGGGAGAAAGTGAGGGAGGGGCACAAGGTGAATTGCTCCTTCAGACAGCTAGCACAGATGATGAGCTAAATAGCCTTTTCTGTCCTTACTCTTGCCATTTGTGTAAATATTTCCTCAAGCATTTAGCCAACTTCTTTTTGAAAGTTATTGAATCTGCTTCCACAAGGCCTTTCAGGAAGTACCTTTCAGATCATCATTTGCTGTATAATTTCTTTCCCCCTTGTGTTGCTCTGGTTCTTTTGCAAATTACTTTAAATATGTGTCTGTTGATTACCAACCCTTCTATCGTGAAACAGTTTCTCCTTATTTCCTCTTAAACCATTCATAACTTGAACACTACTTGAGTTTCTCTCCTCTCAGAACACTATCAGGCAGCTGATTGGTAAGTAGGGTCAGGTGGGTACTTCTACTAATTAAACTGCTTCAGTCTATTAGCTTAAACAAAATAAGGTGAGGACTTTGGACTGTAGTGGAAGTGTTTGGAGTGGAATAAGGCCCCTAGTGTAATTAATATTCTTTAAAAGGAGTAACTAACGAGCTTAATCTAAAAGGAAGTCATGCAGCAGAGCTCGCAACGTGATATGCTCCTGCGCTATGTAGGAAGTCTTGGATGCTTCCAGTATCCCTGGCGACCATATGTGCAGGAAGTATGTCTAGCTGCAGCTACTGGCTAACTGCATTTTGGAGCTGAAGCTGTGGGTGGATTCACCGTGGAGCATCCGTGATGCTATTATCGTGGACAGCATAGCGTGTTCAGTGAGGTTACATTGCAGGTAAAGATTGTGGCCCTGTGGCTGTCCCCCTCTCCAACAGATATACTGCTTTGGATACTGTTGGGGGGGGAGACTACTCAAGAGAAAGCAGCAGGAGCCAAGTCCATGGCACCATGGATAGCTCTGCTGCACAAGAGGGAAGGAAGAAGAGTGGCAGGGCTATAGTGATAGGGGATTCAATAGTAAGGGGAATATTCAAGAAAGTGATAAATTTTTGGATATTAGGGCATCAAGGGATGTGGAGAGAAAGCAGGAATATGGCGTTGAGATGGAGGATCAGCCATAACCATATTGAATGGCAGAGCAGGCTTGAAGGGCCAAATGGCCTACTCCTACTAGTTTCTATGTTTCTCTAATCTCCATATAATTGAACTTTTTGATCCCTGGTACCATTTGGTAAATATCCTGTATCACCTAGACATCCGTCCTAAAGTGTGGTGCCCAGAATTGGCCATTATAATCCAGGTGGGCCCTAACCAGAGTTTTATGAAGGTTTAGCATAACTTCCTTGCTTTTTATATATCTATTTATAAAGCCACATTTTCTGTTTTTTTAAACAGCTTTCTCAGCTTGGCCTACCTACTTCAAAAATTTGTGTATACACACGTAATTGTCTCTGTTCCTGCCATCATCTTTAAAATTATACCATTTATACTGTGTCTCATTTTTCCTATTAATCACACGTCTCTATATTATTTCATCTGTCATGTGACTGTTTATTTCACTATCCTGCGTGCTCCTGAACACTTATTATCCTCAATGTTTGATTTTAAAGTCATCGCCAAACTTTGAAATTAACTCCTGTAAACAAAAGCCCATGATATGGATATATTTAACTCTTTTGGAGTCAAACAACTAAAGTAACAAAATGAGGAATAAAGTAAACACTGCCCCTAAATTAAGATAGCTGTAAAACCAAAGACAAAGTTTAAAGAAAACTTAAACATCAAACCAAGATGTGATTAATAGGGTTGATAAAGCACCCCAGTCCCCACTGGGCACGGGAGGCCTCGACGGTGCCGGCAGCTACCGCGTGCTCCCTCTCCGGGGACACCCAGCCATGAACGTAGCCGCGGAAGAGGGGCAGACAGTCGGGTCGGACAACCCCCTCAACTGCCCGCTGCCTGGACTTGTTAATGGCTAACTTGGCCGTAGATCAGAAGCGTGGGGACAAAGTGCAAACAAAACAATAATAAAAGGTTCTTTAGATAACTGAAAAGGGATATATATATATATCTATATGAGCAGTGGTCATGTTGACCACTAGGTGACAGCATTGTATACTTCCCTCCAGCTTGAAAAACAAATGTTTACCACCACTGCCTCCTTTCTGTCCTGTAGCCAATTTCTCAGGTCTTTGTAATCTTCACAAGACTGTCAGTTTGCATATTAATAATGTTCACATCCCAGGGAATAATTATAGCTATTTCTGCACAATTTGTTCGTTTAGCTTTGTGCTTTATCAATGTTCATTGTGGTACACAGTGTTCATCCAAATCCCTGTTAAGTTACTACTGAGTGAAAGCAGACCCAAATCATCATAACTATTAAATTTTATGATTTTCTACACTGCAGTATAGCTAAGCCAAGATGCATACCAGGGTGTTGGTACTTTTGATGTCATTCTTTGGAGATGTGGGAAAGTTTTGTTTTTTTGGGGAGGTGCAGGGGAAATTAAGTTGACCTTTGGCCAGAAGTCAATGACTTAAAAATCATGTGGAAAATTTTCCGTTTCTCTGGCAGTATCACATTTGCTACCCCAGCTGTGCTCTGCAGACTAGAGGGATGGGATCCTGGGTTGCTCCTGATCAGTATGGTGCAGTTCCACAATGGACCACTTCTAGGAAGCACAGTTCATCTTTAATCTCACGGTGCCTTCTGTTGGCCAACTGGCACTGAAATAATTCCAGGACAAGTGGCTCTGGCTCTACACCGCAGTCTCTGCAATAATTTGGAAGTGTGAAAATTTTTTAGTAACAGCAGTGTTTGATAACTGGGTGGAAAATAGCTGATCAGAGGAGCTTTAAGAATGAATATAAAGTACTGCAGAATGAGCATAAGCATCCACCAATTTTTGAATAGACTTCGGGGAAGCCAATTTTGTTCCGGCTACAATCGGAGATTTGGGAGCAGACTGCACAGCTGAGAGGATCTCAAATAGCACTCCACTGTGTTGTTCCTTTGCCCTGTATGAGATGGGACAGTGGTCCAGGAGATGTTCCAGATACAAACCATCCAGGACATAGGCAGCTCTTCACTGATGGGACAGGAACAGGGAATACCCGAGTCACCCTGCTGGGACGTAGACTTATCTGCCAGCTGTCTGTATTTTGGAAAGAGTTTATGTCCATTTAAAACCAACAGCACCCATTGCTAAGGCGAGGTAGTCAATACAAATTGACATGAGCCCAAAAATTGATCACGAGTGAGGTACTGCACAAACAACTGAAAAAGGTCTGTACATGCTGGGGCATTTTCTCTGAGAAAAAAAAGTTGAGGGGGGCAATCTTTAAAATAATGAAAGGAGTTATTAGGATAGATGTAGATAAGATGGTTCTGCTTGAAGGAATTAAAAACTAGGAGTCATAATAATAAATCCAGTTGGGAAATAATAAATCCGGTTGGGAATTCAGCAGCAACTTCTTTACCTGGAGAGTGTGGAACTTGCTATGACAAGGAGGAACAGCATAGATACATTTAAGGGGAAGTTGGATAAATATAAATCCCACCCACTTCCCCCCACTCAGACTCTCTCTCCCTCTGTTACTTTTTCTCTTGCTCTTCCAACTAACTCTATCCCACTCTCTTCTCTCTAGCTCCCAGTCCCTCTTCCCTCACTCTTATCCACCTTGATCTCTCTACTCATTCCCCCTCCCCCAATCTCATCCCTCCTCAATTTCTCCTCAAAGCTTTGCCAACACAAATCACTTGTTAACAATCAGAACAGGTGCCGGAGGAGGTCTCCTTTCTCACTGGTTTGGGCCACTGCTCACCCAACACAAATTCCCATTCCTCTCTGTTCTCCCTTTCTGTAGATCAATTCTAGTTCATTTTTTTTCACTGCTTCACTTGAATCTGCTTCCCCTCAGTCTGAAACAAAACATGAAGGTGTAAGAGTACAGGACTTGGGTCAAAATGTATAAACCTTTATCAAAATAGTTGCTTGTTTAAATAACCTTTCACAATATACAGTAAATAAAAACAAGTCACGCAGAAGAAATCTGTACCAATTCATTAAACCTCTCACCAGGAACAGCGGACTCCAGCCACTCGCAAAGGTTTCCTGCTGATAAGGTAAAAGTACTGAAATTCTGTGACTACGATGCCAGAAGGCAGCAAACTATCAGGGTGGCGCTCAGGCTCATTCTTCGGGAAAAGGACACACAATGATACAGCGCTCTTCATGACGACAATGTCACAAAGTGCTTCTCAGTCAACAATGTACTTTTGAAATGTAGTCACAGTTGTAATTTGTGCACAGCAAGCTCCTACAAACAGCAATGAAATAAGGACCAGATAATTTTTTATGTGATTTGGCTAAGGGATAAATATTGGTCATGACACCAGGCAGAACACCCCAATGCTTCTTTGAAATAGTGGCTGCAGAATCTTTTAGGGGCAGGCTGGGCTTCAGCATAACGTCGTGTTTGAAAGACAGCACCCCTGACGGTGCAGGACTCTCTTAATACTGTTCTGGGAGTGTTGGCCTAGATTGTGTACAAGCCTCTGGGGTGGGATTTGAACCCATAACTGTCTGATTCAGAGGCAAGAGAGCTACCCAGTAGGCTACAGCTCGCAACACAGTGGCAATGCCCCATAGTCATTCCCTTGTATTTCTGGATTGATCTTAACTTGGGCAGTAGTTACAGGGAAGGATACAAATTGTTTGAGGTGGTGGGTTGAGGTTAGTGTTACCTAATATTGCATGGGGCCAGGACCAAGCTCAGTTGTATTGTCCTCTGTGCTGAATAGCCCACCACTATCTAGGTTCATCCTTGAAGAATAGTGGCTGGGCTGTCAATCCTGATAGTATCAGACTCAGGCACCACTCATTGCCCTCAAGAGCAGAGCAATAAAGCAATGCTCTCCCAAGAAACAGGACCTGGAGGGCAAAATGCTCAAATGAAAAATAGATTGGGGAGGAAAACTAACCGATAGCAGATTCAGGAAATTGGGCTTTTACACTCTTGATATTTGTGCAAACGTTAACAGTTACGCACGAGGACTTGGGGAAAGATAAACTCAAGCATTTGGGAGATCAGATGAGCATCTAGGGCTGAAATTCAGCAACAACTACTTTGAAAACAGTTTATAATCAGAGGGTTTGTGAAGAACAGTCAGAAAGATAAGGAAAACAATTTGAGTTGAAAACACACCCCTTGGATTAGCTACACCCCGTCCCCACAAGCCCCTTAAACTGTATAAACTCAGTGCACAGCAAGACTCCAAAGTCTGACAGATACCAACTGGCGAACTTCCTGCCTGATATCGCCCTGCTGCTCACCAAAGAATCCATCTGCTGCCCACACTCCTCTATTTTCTGTAACTAATCTGCCCATCTGATTTCTGTTCCTATGATTTTAAAATCTAACCAGTCAGCATGAAACAAAAGATGTAGAAAAAGTAATGTACAATTTACATAAAAAGCAAGTGACTTAATTCCCTAGTTAGAGCAAGACACACGTCAAAACAAACATTTTGCTCCTACCCCGTTAAAATTAGAGTTCACTTTTTTCTTTTAACTTAATTTTTTTCTTCCCCAAGTTGTTTTAGCCAGTTGTGATACAAATAATACATATAAACAAGTTACTTTAAAAAATACATACTTTTCTCCTGCGTCTCTCGCTCTCCCACCCTTCCCTGCCACTGTGATACTAGGCCTGTCCTAGGTCAGTTCAGATCAGCCAACTCAAGCTGCCAGATATAAAACCTGGGCCTTCAGTTAACATGTTCATACAGTCTCTTCACCCATCAAGCCACTGGCAGAGAGATGATGGTAAACTTTTAAGTGAATGAACACGAGGGCATGTGACAGCCAGGTACAGCACGTTAGATACAGAATAAACTCCCTATATACTTGTATCAAATGCTCCCAGGGCAGGTGCCTTAACAAACTCCCATATCCCGGTTTTCAAGGAATGGGTGAAGGGGGATTAAGAAAATAAGGGTCCCTATTCACAGTTTAGGAAGGTACTCTCTAATGGGAAGAGATCATAGATATTGATGCAGTTCCTTAGGAACAGAAACATAATTTTTCTTTTTAGAAATCCTGAAAATAAAACAGCATAAACATAAAATTAAAATTCCACTGAGACCCAAAGCTGTATGTGATCCAGGCAAATATTGCTGGAATCAAGATGAGAAAACGAAAAAAAGGCCTGGATGGTTCAGAGAGCTCTGTGCTGAACGTAGGCACGATTGAGAGCAACTTCAACACTGATGCCTCCTTGGTTGCAGATGTCGAGGACAAAGATAAACAGCATTTCCTCCAGTCCAGCCGCAGATCTGAGAATGTCACCTGCCAATAAGCAAATCAATGATTTATACTTTAAATAAAAATTGTTGAGTCTGTTTTCCCTTCTCTGCATTGTTTGATTTTCAACAGCGAGTCAGCTGTGGCTCAGTGGGTAGCTCTCTCTCACCTCTTGAGTCAAGAGCGACAAGTTTCACTAGAGATTTGAGCTCATAATCCAAGCACATAATGTGGGCGTTATCATACTGCAGTTTGTGGGATCTTGCTGTGTGAAAATTATAATGACCATACTTCAAAAAAATACTTCATTGGCTGTAGGACATCCTGAGGTTGTGGTAGGCACTGCAGAAATGCAACTTCCTTCTTTGCTCTGACTTCTATGCTCAATTTTCTCTCTTGGTACAGGCCTGGTTACCACCCCCCACTCCCCCCAACCCCCACATGGCCATGAGTGAATCCAGTCAGAGAGTTTCAGTGTACTATTCAACCGTGGAGTTCATCCACCTGTGCACTTTCCAGTAGAGCCTATTTGCTGATGATTAGGAAGGAGACACTATTCAGGATAAAGCAGCCCATCCACCACCCAAAACATTCACTCCCACCACTGACACACCGTGGCAGCAGTGTGTGTACCATCTACAAGATGCAGTGCAGCAACTCACCAAGGCTCCTTCAACAACACCTTCCAAACCCGCAAACTCAAATCAGCTGAAGGAGCAAGGGGCAGCAGGTGCATGAGAACACCACCACCTGCAAGTTCCCTTCCAAGCCACTCAACATCCTGACTTGGAACTTTTATGACCAGTTCTTCACTGTTGCTGGGTCAAAATCCTGAAACTCCCTAACAGCACTGCGGGTGCATTTACGGCACATAGACTGCAGCGGTTTAAGAAAGTGGTTCATCACCACCTCCTCAAGGGCAATTAGGGATGGGCAATAAATGTTGGCTTTGCCAATGGTGTCTATGTTCCATGACAAATAAAAAAGATTGGTAGCTGCTTTTCTGCTTTAGCCCAAGTCTGCTGAGGCCAACTGTGTTCTGCTAGCAACAGCAACTTGCACTTATATAGTGCCTTAAACATAGTAAAACATCCCGAGGCAGTTCAGAGAACTGGTTATTAAGCAAAATTTGACATCAAGCTGTGTAGGGGAAGCATTAGGACAGGTGATCAAAAGCTTGATTTAAAGTAGGTTTTAAGGTTTGTCATAAAAGAGGAGAGAGAGGCAGAGGGGTTTATCGAGGGAGTCCCAGAGCTCATGGCTCAGGTAGCTGAAGGCATGGAGATCTTGAAGAGTTTTAGAACTGGAGCGGGTTACAGATATAGGGAGGGATTTGAACACAAGGAGGAGAGTTTTAAATTTTTAGGGTTGCTCGAACAGGAGTCAATGTAAGTCAGCAAGCAACAGAGGGGTGATGGTGCGAATTAGGATACAGGCTGCAGGGTTTGGATCAGATCAAGTTTAGTGAGACCAATTCCACGCTCCTGCCACTGCTTCTGTTCACTTTGTACTGGTAAAATCAGACCTGCAACTTTACTGGCCTTAGCAATTTGCAAGTTAAGCTTGCTGAGCTGTTGTGGAAAGGTTTGGTTAGTAGATGATGAATGGTAGTCTCTTATCTCATTCCCCTCAATACTACAATAGACATGGGGCAAGAGCACCCTCTTCTGGCTGGAAAATAACATTGATCCAGGTCAGTCCCCTTCTTGCTCACAGGGCCAGAATTTGGCTACCAAGGTGGGTAGCTCAAGCTGGACCCCTCTCAGTAAAACAGATTGTAAGATGCACAATTTTCACTCCAGGGAGTATAACATAATGGTAGCCCTTGGGGATATGTCAACAAAGAACTCTATTGAAACTGCAAGACCAGATGCTTTGTTTCTAACCTAAGCCTTTCAGTGAAAACAGTCCAGCAAATTCCTTTTAATTGTCACTGTCAGCTACAGCCTGTTCTTTTTTTAAATTTAAAAATGCGGGGCATTTAAAACCTTCAGATTATGACAACTATACAAACCTTTTCCGCCCTTCAAGAGCGTTCACTTCTACTCCCACACTGAATTAAAGACCTTGCTACTGCCAAAATGGGGTCAGCACTGAGTTCAAATGGCCCTAAGTTTGCTTTTCCAAATGTGTGAATCACACCCTTCCCCTTTTTCCCCTCCCAGTAAAAAAAATGGATCTGTCAGAAATGGGAGCAGGACCACATCCAGGTTGCCCCCACTCACCCCCTCCATTTTCAATGATCCACAGACTCTTCCCAACTCTGCAAATCTGGCCCACAATCTCTCAACTGAACAGGCTCGGGCTCTTCGTTCTAGATGAGAAGGCTTACAGGTGACCTCAAGTGTTTAAAATTACGAAGGGGATCATTATAGTAAATGTGTAGAAGTCATTTCAACTTGTGGGAACCAGGGGCCATAAATATAAAAGTCATTAATAAATCCAACAGGGAATTCAGGAGAAACTTCTTTACCCGGAGAGTGGTGAGAATGTGGAACTTACTGCCTCAGAGAATGGTTGAGGTGAATTATATAGATGCATTTAAGGGGAAGCTGGATAAACACGAGAGAGAAAGGAATAGAAGGATATGCTGATAGGGCGAGATGAAGTAAGAATGGGAAGAGGTTCACATGCAGCATAAACACCAGCATAGATCGGTGGGGCTGAATGGCCTGTTTCTCTGCTATACCAGGCTAACAAATGAAGAGTGGGGACAGAGATGAGGTATCAGTGAGCAGTTAGAACCTGTGCCCAGTGAGAGTCTGTGCTTTCAGGAGAGGAGGGGAGAGAGGGCTAGAAGGAACATTTACCAGGAGAAGGTGGAGAGCTCTCTGCACTGTCTGTGTCAACGTGGCAGCGCTGTTTGGATGCTGGCCCTCCATGAGCCAAAATAGAGATCAGGGTGTTGCTGTGCTTGGCAGGATACATAGCTCGGTGATCCAACCTGGGAACGATAGGGAGAAAGATGGTGTCTATAGACAGCTCTTCATTTAGTCCTGGAAGTGAGAGAGGATAAAGTAATTAAGATTCTGGTTCAACTTCCTACTTTTCTCCAGCTGCTTGAAGGTGGGCTCCAGTCTTTGCTGAATTAATCTCAGCTGCTGGTTGGATATTAGCACCCTCAGACTGGGGAAGACTGGCTCCTGCTCCTGAACACTGTCTAAACCATTCCCCCCCCAAACACTGAGGGTGCAAGGTTTAGATAGGACAGAGATAGATAGGCCCAGTTCAAACAGAAGGCCTACAACAATCATTTCAGGGCAACCAGGGAGAGACAATAAATGCCAGCTTTGCCAGAGACACCTACATTTTGAGAATGATTTTTCAAAAATGGCTTTTATCTGATTGCTGTCCCGGTGACCCCTGGTATAGCTCAAAGAGTTAATGCACAGAGGTCATGTGTGAGGGCTGCTACTACCAGCAGAATTGTACACTAGCCACACTCAGCACCTTCCAAAGAATCAAAACTGGAATTCACAATACCAGAAATGTAGAAGTTCAGGGCTCAAGAGTGGCCATTTAGCCCATCATGTCTGCCAAGTCTTTGCAAGAGCAATTCAATACTAATCCCACTGCCCCACTCACTTACCATAGACTGGTATTCCAAACTAATCTCACAGCCCCATGCTCTTGTCATAGCTTTATCAATCCAAAAATTGGTTTGTACGGGCTGGTCTGATTAGGATTAGGAGCTCCTACACAAACTGCCAATATGTGCTGATAATAGTAGTAAAACCCTGACAGACCTTGTTACCTAAGCTCCCTTTACCTAAAATGGTCACGGTGTAGTATCCATGGCAACATGCTGGTTCACAGTGTTCCAGGTCCACTGTCTGATCGGCTGGGATTCCAGAAAAGCGTGAGGGCTGGAGACCAAAGGTTTGGAGGAGGAAGGCCTTGTCTCTGAAGTGGAAGCTGCGAGCCACCATCTGTGAGATGTCCCCACGGTGTGGGAGATGCTCCTGCTGTGATGAGCAGTTGGCCAAGGGCAAGACGGAGTGGGCTGAGCAGGGGTTCACTGGACTTGGCATCTCCTCCACATCATCTGAGTCTGTGTAGAACTCCTGGCAAGCCTTGATGAAGTTGAGGTCTTTGAAAGAAGGAAGAAAGACTGCATTCATACCACTCCACTTTTCATGTTGAGACTGCTTCATTGACAACAGTTTATTTTAGCAGTGCAGTCACTGTTGTGTAAGTGAATGCAGCAGCCGTTTGTATACAACACAATGCCACGTGCAGCAATGAGAAAACAGCTATGAATATACTTTTAACGGTTGAGGAAGGAACGCTGAGCAGGAGACCAGGAACGGTCCCAGCTCTTCCTCAACTAATACTGTGGAATCATTCGAATTGAACAGATGGACACTGCCGATATTTAACATCTCAACCCCCAATATTGCATTAGGTTTTAGCCTATCTTAATCTTTGAATACAGTTCAAACCTACAAGACAAGAGCCATAGAAATTCAGAACTCAGGAGCTCAGCTTCAGCCCATTCTATCTGCCATCTCTTTGCAAAACCAATCCTAAACTGCCTCGCTCTCTCCCCATAACCCTGCAAAAATCCCAAACTAATCCCACTGCCCCACTCTCTCCCCATAGCCCTGTAACAATCCCAAACTAATTTCACTGCCTCGCTCTCTCCCCATAACCTTGCAAAAATCCCAAACTAATCCCACTGCTCCACTCACTTCCCATAGCCCTGTAACAATCCCAAACTAATCCCACTGCCCCACTCTCCCCATAGCTCGGTATCAATCCCAAATTAATCCCACTGCCCTACTCACTTCTGATGGCCCTGAATCAATCCCAAACTAATCCCACTGCTCTACTCACTTCCCATAGCCCTGTATCAATTCCAAACTAATACTACTGCCCCACTCTCTCCCCATAGCTCGGCATCAATCCCAAACTAATCCCACTGCTCTACTCGCTTCCCATAGCCCTGTAACAATCCCAAACTAATCCCACTGCCCTACTCACTTCCCATAGCCCCGAATCAATCCCAAACTAATCCTACTGCCTTACTCACTTCCCATAGCCCTGTATCAATTCCAAACTAATCCCACTGCCTCACTCTCTCCCCATAGCCCTGTATCAATCCCAAACTAATCCCACTGCCCTGCTCTCTCCCCTTAGCTCAGTATCAATTTCAGACTAATCCCACTCCCTCACTTTCCCCATAGTCCTGTATCAATGCCAGACTTGATTTCCATATAGATCTCTACCTATATACATCGAAAATTAATATTTTTGATGCATATTAATAACCTAGACTTGAATATGCATGGCATATTTTCAGATGACACAAAACTCAAAAACAGAGAACATAACTACAGACTTTAGGAGGACACAGACCAGTGAAAAGGGGAGACAAGGGGGGAATATGAAATTTAATGTGATTCATTTTGGTAGAAAGACTGGGGAGAGGCATTATAAACTAAATGGAACCATATGAAGGGAGACATGCAGGAAGAGAGAGAGAACCTTTTTTTATTGTGATCTGGAATAGAGCAGCCTGGAAGGGCAGTGGAAGCAGATTCAATAATAACTTTCAAACGAGAATAAGATAAATACTTGAAGGGAAAACATTTATAGGGCTATGGGGAAAGACCAGGGGCAATGTGACTAATCTAGCTCTACCAAACAGCCAACACAGACATGATGGGCCAAATAGCCTCCTTCTGTGCTGTAAGGTTCATGAACCTTTGTAATCCCAAACTAATCTCGGTTTTCTCCACCTTTTTCCATGACTACATCAGACAGCTGGGACATTCACACACTGTCTAGATGGAAATATTTCGGGGATGGGAATTTGTGGCAACAGATAATATCACTAACATGGGCCCCTCAATAATCTGCCTAATCCCTTATTGGGGTTGGCAGAGGGGTGGATTAACTCAGTCCCAAGCTGAGCTGAGATGAATGCAGTAGAGCTGAGATGAATGCAGTAGGGCTGAGATGGTTCCAGTTAAGCAATCTCATCAGCCACAAGATGTCAGCCCTCTAACTTTCTCCTAACAGCGCTGGCTTGTGGGATCACCAGGTACTGGCTGTCCTCTGGTATCGCAACCACATTGCCATGTGATATGTTTGAACCTAGACAGGGAAGGCAGCCAGAGCTTTAGCTGCCTGGGACAGTGGTGGGAGGGGAAGGGGTCATAGCCCAGTCTGATTCTGACCTCGGCAGTTACCACCTTTGGGGTTCTTGTCAGCACAGGTGACTGCATAGAGATCAAGAGCAGAGGGAAAAGTGATTTTAACCCTCCCCAGCCCAGGTATCACTGAAGCCGCTTACTGCGCCATTACTGCCACCACAACAGGCTGACTGACAGAACTTCCAACAGTGCAGCACTCTCTTGGTACTGGCACAGGGAACGTTGTACCCAAGTTTCTGGAGTGGGACTTCAACCCACCTTCTTTCTGAGTTGGAGATGAGAGTGCTATGCATTGAGTTATGGCTGTAGGCTAATAACAGAATAAAACACTGGGTGTTGCAAGGAAGCAGCTGTGTGTTCAAACCTTGCCCGGGACTTCCAGCATGGTTCACATTCTTCTCTCGTGTTTGTGGATGGTGGATCGTTGTCTGCTTCTCGACACTTGATTCTTTATCTTTACTAAGTCTAGATCAAAAAGGAACCAGTTATATGGTGCTTTTCACATGCTAAATACTCTAAATGCTTCATAGGGGAAAGGTTAGGTGACATGACGGAAGTCATAGTCACAGAGTTAGTTTTTTTATAGACTGATATATCACAGACAGAGGCCTTTCAGCCCATTCAGTTTTTGTCAGCTCTTTTAAAGAGCTTTCCAGTTAGTTCTACACTTTTCTGGACTTTCCCCCACAGCCCTGCAAATATTTTCTAGTATGTATCCAATGCCCCTTTAGAAAGTTATTATTGAATCTGCTTCCACCACCCCTTGAGATTACGGGGGGCAGGATCTTTCAGTCAGTGTGCGGAGGCAGGCCCGACATGTAAAATGACAAGCGATGACGTTGGGTGTGCGTCCTGACATCATCACGCTGTCTCATGATGTTTCGTTCGGCAGGCGCCGCCGGAGTCGGCTGCGCAGCTACTGATATTTAAACAGCCTATTAAGGCCGTTAAGGTCATTGTTAACGCTGCCCGTCCATCCTTAAGGTTGGTGGGCAGGCGAAGAGGCCAAGCAGCCTTCGCGTTTTATTAGGAAACCTCATCCACGAGTGGAATGAGATTTCCTAAAGCTTTTATTAATTTAATAAAAAATTTTCCTACACATAAAAACATGTCCCATCTCTTGTGACACAGTCACGAGGGGACATGTTGAAATACATTTTTAATCCATGTATTTAATATTTTTAGCAGTGATTCAATTTCCCTGAGGCAGCTCCGTGCCTCAGGGAGATTGAAGTGTTCTTTTGCACACATGCGGCCTGAAAACTTCAGGCCTACAAGTTCCAGATCACAATTCACTGTGTAAAAAAAAAATGTCATCTCCCTCTCTGGTCCTTTGGCTAACGATTTTATACATGTCCTATGTTTACCTATCACTTCCCTCTTTTTTACTCTATTAAAATCTCTCAGAATTTTGAAGAATTATATTAAATCTCCCCTCAAGCCTTAAGGAGAACAATCTCAGCTTCTCCAGTCTCTCTCCACATAACTAAAGTCCCTCATCCCTCGTACCATTCTAGTAAATCTCTTCTCCATCTCCCTAAGGGCGCGACCTCCTTACTCAAATGTGATGCCCAGAATTAGGACACAATACTCCAGCACAACTTCCTTGGCTTTGTAACTCTGTCCCTCAATTACAAAGCCTAGTATCCTGTATGCTTTTTTAAGTATGTAAGAAATATTACTACAACTATGCAGGGCATCGGTGAGATGATACCTAGACCACTGCATACAGTTTTGATCCACCTTATTTAAGAAGGGATATACTTGCATTGGAGACAGTTTGGAAAAGCTTCACTGGGCTGATTCCTGGGATGAAGGCGTGTTTGTCTTCTGAGGAAAAGTTGAGCAGGTTGGGCCTATACTCATTGGAGCTTAGAAGAGGTGATCTTATTGAAACATAAAAGAACCTGAGGGGGCTTGACAGGGTTGATGCAGAGAGGATGTTTTCCCTTGTGGGGGAATCTAGAACTAGGGGGTTCAAAATAAGAGGTCTTCCATTTAAGACAGAGATGAGGAGGAAGTTTTACTCTCAGAGGGCTGCTAACCTTTGGGATTTGCTACCTCAGGGAGCAGGGAGACTGGGTCATTGAATATATTCAAAGCTGAGTTAGACAGATTTTTGATCTAGAAGGGCGTCAAGGATTAAGGGAGGGGGGGAAACAAGCAAAAAAGTGGAGTTAAGACCACAATCAGATCAACCATGATCTTACTGAATGACACAGCTAGCTCGAGGGGCTAAATGGTCTACTCATGCTCCTATTTCTCATGTTAAACAGCCATATAAATCTGATTTTGAGAAGAGAGATGTCGTTAAGTAAACAGATTTAAGACTGCAGGGACTTGGCGTCTATAGGCACTGTCACCTCATCTGCAGTGGAGGGGAGAAAACACAGAGAGGTTCAGCGGTTGGAGAGCAGAGAATTGGAACATGGAGCATGGGAGTCTGGATTGTATTGTCAGTGTACTGGGAGGGAGAGAGACAACAAAGGTTAGAAGGGTAATGTTGCTGAGTGTGTGGGACTTTGTACATGTTAGTACATGCGTCGCAAGCTCTATACAAGTTGGAGCTTGTGCAGCCAAGGAAGGGAACACGGAAAAGAATTCCAGCATAAAGTTGACGCTCATTGCAGGATTGTGAAAGCAAGTTGGGTTCATGGAAGGTTCATCAAATGTAGGATTACAAAGAATTATACAGTATTGACAGCATAGAACAGGCCATTCAGCCCATCTGGTCCAGGCTGGTGTTTGTGCTCCACACAAGCCTCCTCTCTCTCTTTATTTCACCCTTATCTCACCCTACTAGCATATTCTTCTATTCCTTTCTCTCTCTCATGTGTTTATCCAGCTTCCCCTTAAGTGTATCTACGGTATTCAGTTCAACCACTCTCTGTGGTAGCAAGTTTCACATTCTCACCACGCTCACGGGTAAAGAAGATTATTTGATTGGGAATCAAATGGGTATCTTACAATTTTATGGCCCTAGTTGTGGTCTTCCACACAGCTTTTCACCTCAGCCATTTCATGTGGTTTCAAGTTTCACATTCTAACCACTCCCCAGGGAACAGGACAGCAACTATGACCTGTTCTTTATCTAACAATCAGACTAGTTGCCCCAATGGTAAATGGCAAAGAGACAGGAAAGTTCCAGCTTGGATTTACCAATCTGTGCTGAGTTGGGTTTATAAGGCAGGCTGCTGTAGCACCCCTGGGCTATGGAGGAAGGAAAGTCAAAATGGAGCTCCTGCATCCGACTGCCGCCTAGCATGTTAGGAACATAGGAGCAGAAGGCCATTCGGCCCTTGAGCTTGCTCCGCCATTCAACTAGACCATGGCTGATCTTCCACCTCAATGCCATCTTCCCGCACCTCTTGATGTCATTGATATCTAGAAATTTATTGATCTCTGCTATAAATATACTCAATGACTGAGCCTCCACAGCTCTCTCAGGTAGAGGATTCCAAAGATTCACTACCCTCTGACTGAAAAAAATCTTCCTCATCTCGGTCCTAAATGGCCTACCTCTTATTCTGAGGCTGTGTCCCCTGGTTCTAGATCCCCCAACAAAGGGAAACATCCTTCCTGCATCTACCCTCTCGAGCCCTGTAAGAATTTTGTACACTTCAATGAGGTCACCTCTCATTCTTCTAAACTCTAGAGAATACAGACACAGTCTCTTCAATCTTTCCTCGCAAGACAATCTCTGCCATCCCAGGGATCAGTCTGGTGAACCTCCACTGTACTCCCTCAATGGCCAGTATATCCTTCCTTAGGTAGGAAACCAAAACTACACACAATATTCCAGGTGTGATCTCATCAAGGCTCTATACAACTGCTGCAAGGCTTCCTTACTCCTGTGCTCAAATCCCCGTACATTTAAGGCTAACATACTATTTGCCTTCCTAATGGCTTATTGCACCTGCATATCAGCTTTCAGTGACTTATGAACAAAGACACCCTGGCTCCTTTGGATATCAACACTTCCCAATCTCTCACCATTTAAGAAATACTCTGCATTTCTGTTTTTCCTACCAAAGTGGATAACTTTACATTTTTCCACATTATATTCTATCTGCCATATTCTTACCCATTCACTTAGCCTGTCTAAATCCCCTTCAAGCCTCTTTGAATCCTACTCACAACTCACATTCCCACCAAATTTTGTGTCATCAGCAAACTTGGAAACAATACATTTGGTCCCCACATCCAAATCATTGATATAGATTGTGAGTAGCTGGGGCCCAAGTACTTACCCCATTTGTTACAGTCTAGCGAACTGAGAATGATCCATTTGCCCCTACTTTCTGTTCCCAACCCGTTAACCAATCTTCAAACCTCGCCAGTATATTACCCCCAATCCCATGAGCTCTAATTTTGCTTATTAGCCTTTTATGTGGGACCTAATCAAAAGCCTTCTGAAAATCCAAATACACCACATTCACTGGTTCTCCCTTATCCTCATGATTTTCCTTTCATAAATCCATGCTGACTTTGCCAATCCTACCACTATTTTCTAAGTGCCCAGTTATCATATCCTATATACTAGTTTCTAGCATTTTCCCCACTACTGATGTAAGGCTAACAGATCTGTAGTTCCCTGTTTTCTCTCTCCCTCCTATCTTAAATAGCGGGGCTACATTTGCTACATTCCAATCTGCAGGCGCCATTTCAGAATGGATAGAATTTTGAAATATGATCACCAATGCATCCACCGTCACCACAGCCGCCTCTTTAGTTGTATAGTAATTGTGTTTAATTGTATGGTGTTGGACCTTAATTGGGGATTCACTTGTGCTCCTATACATAGACACAGTTTGAAACTGTAGTTGTTGAGTTAGGAGGTGTATGCTTATAATGTGTAACTCTGTAAATAAATGCTAATAAAATTGTGTAAAGATTGGCTCTAGTTCTATCCTTCACCAACTGGCTTCCTGGAATAAAGCACAGTGACTCCTAATGGAAAGTACTCATGCTTTGAGGCAGAGGGAGACAGCACCAGGTACACAGCCCCCATCCAACCATCGTGATCAAACTGCCAACTAATGCTTAACTGTCTGGATCCTTCGGTGAATAGAACAGAGGCACCTGAATAAGGAGTCAGCACTCTCAGGAGAGAGTTGGAGTTTATTTGTTAGAAGCACAGTGTCGAGTGATAGGACATTCTGGTGAGTGAAAGCTCCTTACCTTGCTGATGCCTGTTTTTTCCTCCGGGTTGTGCCTTTTCTTTTTCTTTTCAACAACAAGCCAGCTTGTTTTCCTCGAGGAGTTCCATTGCTGAAATATAAAGATCCGGTTTATTAATTCAGTCACATCTCCAACACAGAGAATCTTAGAGCCTTGCTTCCTGTCTTTCCATCCCTTGTCTCAAAGCCAGTTCTAGTGCTGAGGTCAAGTCTCACTGTACTGTCTCCTACTGACTCCAAATTGTGCAATTCTTTAGCTCCCACAGTGACTTCCCTTCTTCCACAACCGAGAGGGACTTAAAAGCTAAGCTTGATGTCACCTAATCAGTACCTTTTGACTACTTTTCCATTCTTGGTCACGCTTTGCTAGATTATTGCTGCTGATGCTGTCCTTTGATTGATGCTTGAACTTTTTGAGACAGTAACTCGGTCAACAAGATGAGGAAACCCCTTGGATCCGATCTCCTGCCTGTGATGAATTACCTGGTTTTAGCCCTGGCAGCAGTGTAATGGGTCTCTGGGAGTGGGGGTTGGGAGCAATCAGTCATGCTTCCTACTCCAGATCATTACCCTAGTCACCAATCCCACCCCGCACCCCATCCCACATAGAAATGCGATTGGGTGCATATCAGGCTACGCCACAGTGTCTTTTGCAGTCAAATAGCTGTTGACACTCACTGTTCATGCACATGGATAAGGAAATGGGCAGCTCACACCAGCGGGAGTTTTGAACCCAGACCCCACGCCAAAGCTGGTCACCACATGACAGGAGATCTCCAACACGGAGAAATTCAGAGGCTGCTTCTGTGAACCAGTGATATAACTGATTTGGAGTGCTCGATGTGGACCCTCAGCAGAGAAGTATTCTATTTCTTGGAACTATTACTCCTGGCCTTCACGGCTGTACCCGGTCTTCATGACTGTACCCGGTCTTCACGACTGTACCCCGCCTTCACGACTGTACCCTGCCTTCACGACTGTACCCCGCCTTCACGACTGTACCCCGCCTTCACGACTGTACCCCGTCTTCACAAATAGAAATATTGAACAGCAAAAAGAAAAATTCTATCTTCTCCACACATGGAAAATAAGCCTCACCTCATGACAGGGATCACAGGGCTTTTGTTTCCACTTGTGCCGAGGAATGATCGGTCAGCATCAAACAATTCTTCAAACTCCGCGATTCCTCCAATGGCCGGCTCTCCTGTGTGACAGGCTTCAACGGACTGTAAGACAGGAATTTCCTGAAAAACACACTTGGCTACCTGCCAGGCTGGAAATCTGACTGTGTGACAGAAACATCTTGTTCTCACGTCAGGAAGCAACTTCATAAAAGTCTACGTCCCAGCACAATCCCCTGACCTAGTATATCATTGCTTTATAAGATAGAGAGGGTATCTTATAGTTCTGGTGTACTCATTTAAAACAGAAAACAGAAAATCATATTTCTGTAACACCTTTAATGTTTCAAACTCTTTACAGCCAATGAAGTATTTTTGAAGTTAAGTCACTATTGTTATGGAGGAAGCATGGTTACCAATTTGCACACAGCACACTTGACTAGAAAATCTGTTTTCTAGTGATGTCGGTTGAGGGATAAATCTCGGTCAGGACACTGCAGAGACCTCCCCTGCTCTTCTCTGAAATAGTGCTGTGGGATCTTTTATGTTCACCTGAGGTTTCATCTGTTACCTCCAATGGAACACGCCCTCAGTATTGCATTTGGAGTGTCAACCTGGATTTTGTGCTCAATTTTCTGGAGTGACACTTCAACCCACAGATGACACAAGATGTCTTTGTGTAGGGTAATCCTGCCCTAGTGATTCCACTGTACATATGGCATGTCCTGGGGGCACACACATACATTCAATTCCTCCCTTTCCCTACAGCACTTGAGTCAATGGGTTCTGTATAATTTTCCATTCCTGGTCCATTCCCTTCGCCACTAACCTATTGTTAAGCAGCTATTTAGCCAGCAGTTACCTCTATATCCACTCTGTCCAGTGACTGGTATTTTACAGATGTGATCCGTCCCTGGACAGTGACCTGCCTATGCTCTCGGTACTCCAGCTGATTCAGGAGCTGCTTCAGTTCGGACATCGTTGTCAAGGGACATCTTCCTGAGAAAGAGAGAAACGTTTGCTTTATTTAAAAAAACTCTCTCCTAAATTTCCCCGCTCCTTTTCTGAAGACACTGCCAGCTCATGTATACATTACCAGACCAGGGAGAATAGTAACCCCTATACACAGTGAAGGAACACAGAAAATTTACGATACAGAATGACATAATTCAGCCCAACCTGCCATAAAATAACTGACAAGATAATCTGTTTATATAATGATTAGTTGAGGGATTAGTATTGGCAGGACACCAGGGAAATCTCCCCCGCTCTTCTCTGAATAATGGCTCTGGGATCTTTTACATCTCTCGTAAAGGGCAGGTGGAACCTTGGTTTAATGTTTCGTCCCAAAGGTGGCACCTCCAACAGTGCAGGACTCTCCCAGTATTAGCACTGGGAGCATCAGGCTGGATTATGTTCCCAAGTTCCTACTGCAGTGGTAGAGCCCACAACCTTCTGACTCAGAGGCAAGGTGGACAGCAGCAGGGTAGGGAAGGCTGCAGAAAATGAAATAAATACACAACACCACATGTTAAGCAAGTGACTAGCTCCGGTTTCCTCACCGAGTATTTCACGTCGATAATCCCGCTCGCTGGATGGGAGGGGAGGATAGCTGTAGCATCCACCAATCTGAGTGCGGCTCAGCCTGTCCCTTTCCTGATCCTTGGCAGATCGTATCCACTGAATAAACTCTTTTACCTTTGGGTTTTTAACATACAGTTTTCCTTGATGATACCCTAAAGGAGGCAGGGGAAGATAAAAACATATTAAGCCTGAAAGTCGAGTCTCAAAGCAGCGAATTACTTCTACGCTCAGAGACCAAGGGAACTGGTTATTACTGTCATACGTCTTGTTTAGTTTTCTGGCTGCCAGACAGATAACTATAACTACCTGGTACAGTGGTCAATTCACCACAAGTCCCAGATTCATTTGTCATTTTGTGCCCTTCACTGATCTTGAGTCGGAGCAGCAGTTGTTTGCCTGTTATCTCAATTGGCCTAAAAAAAGAGGCAAAGTCCCCGGCTATCATTTGACCCCCCAGTTTTCTGTAGGCAGGTTTAGGATCGATTGCATTCCTCTAACAATTGAACACGACATTGCAGAGGATTACACCTCCTTCTTTCACAGTCTGAGAGTAATTCTATTATGGGGTCTCCACCTATCATGCGAAACAGCACCAAACCCCTTCCCTAGAAAAAGTCAGATTCTTGCCCAAACTGATCACCTTTTAAAGGTTTCAATTGATCCGAATTCAATTATATACCACAGTTCCCACCTAACAGTCCTCTCGCTGGTGTACATACCATTGACATATACCTGGCTGTACTCAGTGGTGAGCAGGTAAGGGAATGTTGTCTGTCCACAGGGGTCCATCATTTTGCATTCCACCCTGACATTCGTACACACAAGCAAGGTCACTTAAATGAGAAAAAAAGCACTTTACAGTATGTATTTTTATTTTAGCTGAATCGCTCTATTTACCTTAGCATCATATTTACTACAGGGTTGAGGAGTTCCCATCATGGTGCTCCTGAACAGTTTGGGATCTGCAGCAGGGCAGCGATGCAAAACTGACAAGCTGGCCTGGCCCTTTAAGGATGCCATTAGAGTATTCCTTGTTGCAACGGGAAAATTTCAGTAACTTTAGCCACCTGTAATCAGGAGGCACTTCTAACAACTGTAAATTTCAGGCTTCCATTCCTCAACTCGTTTTCTTTCTCTTTAAAATAAATCTGCTTCTGTGACAAAGTGTGACATCTTGAGCAATGATGCCCAGTGGGTGACTGACAAGTGCCAGACATTTATAAAATATTAACTGATCTCCTGTGGCATTGTTGCTAGTAATTTGGATTTGTGCTGCTTGATAATGCTTGTAACAGAATAAACTGTTGATAGGGCAGAGTCATGTTGTTTGTACTTTGAATGCTACAAAGTCCAACATTCGCACGATGATAAACCAAGGCCCCAGTCTGCCTTTCTGGATGTTAATGAGTCCATTCAAAGACTGAGGAGTGTTCCCAACACTCTGGCCAGCATTCTTCCCTCCAGCCACATACGATTAACCAGCTATTCACTGGATGGCTGTTTGTGGGATGTTTTCTGGTGACAGCTGCATTAGCTTTTTTTTTAATTATTTGTTCATGAGATGTGGACGTCGCTGGCATTTATTGCCCATCCCTAACTGCCCTTGTTCAGAGGGCATTTTAATATTCAACCCGTAGGCCAGACCAGGTAAGGGCAGTAGATTTCCTTCCCTAAAGGACATTAGTGAACCAGATGGGTTTTTACGACAATCAGCAATGGCTTCGTGGTCATCATCAGACTTTTAATTCCAGATTTTTATTGAATTCAAATTTCACCATCTGCCATGGTGGGGTTTGTACCCACGTTCCCAGAGCATTACCCTGGGTTTCTGGAATATTAGTCCAATGACAATGCCACTGTGCCAAAACCTCCCTCAACACAAGTTATTACACTTCAGATGAGGTATGCTGATTTGAGACAGTCGGGATTGAAAAATACTATCATGGGCATTATTATCAATTTGGTGCATTCTGCAGGGTTACACAAACATTTTTAGACACCTGCTTCAAAATATTAAGAGAACACTGGAAAGTTCAGTTCCTAGTTAGTACCTCTGAACTTGGGCAGTGACGAACCCCCCCCCCCCCCCATTTTACTGGATACAGGTGAGGATCAGGGACTCATCATCTAATAGCTAACACAGAAGAATTGATGGGGTGAGAGCAGGGCTGAAACCTGGTCTGCATGGGTTAGCAGCTGTCAGCAACGGTTCAATGGGTAGCCTGAGTCAGAAATTGGTGTGGGTTTAAGTCCCACTCAAGACCTGAGCATATAATCCAGGCTGACAGTCCCAGTGCAGTACTGAGGGAAAGCTGCTATGACAGAGATGTTATCTTTAGGATCAGATGTTAACCCGAGGAATCAATTGTCCTCTCAGATGGTCAGGAACGATCCCACAGTCGCTATATAGAAGACAAGCTGGGGAGTTCTCCCTGGTGTCATGGACCAATAGACCATAGCTAACATTACCACAGGCAAATTACCTGCGTATTATCACATTGCTGTTTGTGGAATCCTGCTGTGCACAAATAGGCTGCCATGTTTTCTATATTATAGAATGTCTACATTTTGATTGCAAAGCATTATTGGACGACCGCAACTTTCCACAAAGAGCACATACAATGCAGAGTTGTGAAGCCTCTTACCAGTGTTGTCCGCTATGCTGCATGGGGATATCTGAGCCTGAATCTCAGGCTGGGAGGTGGAGAAAAGCTTCAAGACAAAAGGTTCTGATGCTGTCCCATCGATTAGGTGCATCCAGCGGTAAACCAGGAATTCATCAGAGCGCTCTGCAAAGATCAGATTGACATGGAAGAGAAGAAAAGCAAGAGTAAACCAGTTAATCCAAAGTGTGTAGGCTGCTGCAATGGGTTACCAAGAAAAAACATTTAATTCAGCAGTATCTCAGAATCTTACAGCACAGGATCAGGCTATTTGGCCCATCTTGTACCAGCATTTGGAAAGAGCCATCCAAGTAGTCCCACTCCACTGCTCTTTCTCCAGAGCCCTTCAAATCTTTCCTACCCATATATGTGCCAAATTCCCTATTAAACATCTGGCTGTGTGGTCCAAGGAGTGACAGGTACATGGGAGTGAGGTATAAGGAGTCACAGTTGTCTGGAAGTGACGCACAGGGAGTGACAGATGCCTGGGAATGAGGTACAGGGACTGGTGGGTACATGGGAATGAGGTACAGGTAGTGATGGGTGCCTGGGAGTGAGGGCAGGTAGTGACAAATGCCTGGGAGTGAGTGCAGGGAGTGACAGGTGGCTGGGAGTGATGGGGGTCTGGGGTGAGGTACAGGGAGTAACGAGTGCTTGGTAGTGAAATACAGGGAGTGACAGGTGTTGCGAGTCAGGTACAGGGAGTGACAGGAGCCGGGGAGTGAGGTGCAGAAAGCGAAGGTTGTCTGGGAATGAACGGTGCCTGGGACTAAGGTGCCTGGGAGTGAGGTGTCGGGATTGACAGGTGCCTGGGAGTGATGTACAGGGAGCAAAAGGTGCTTAGTAGTGACATACAGGGAGTGACAGGTGCCACGAGTGAGGTACGGGGAGTGACAGGTGCCTGCGAGTGAGGTACAGGGAGTAACAGGTGCCTCGGAGTGAGATGCAGGAAGTGAAGGTGCCCAGGAGTGACAGGTGCCTGGGAGTGAGATACCAGAAGTGACAAGTGCCTGGGAGTGAGGTACAGAGAGTGACGGGTGCCTGGGAGTGAGGTGCCGGGAGTGACAGGTGCCTGGGAGTAAGGTACAGGGAATGACATGTGCCTGGGAGTGAGGTACAGGGAGTGACAGGTGCCTTTGAGTGATGTACATGGGGTGACAGGTGCCTTTGAGTGAGATACATGGAGTCACAGGTGCCTGGGAGTGAGGTACAGGGAGTGACAGGTGCCTGGGAATAAGGTACAGTGAGTGAGAGATGCCTGGAAGTAAGGAACAGGGAGCGACAGCAGCCTGGGAATGAGGTACAGGGAGCGACAGGTGCCTGAGAGCGAGGTAGAGGGAGCGACAGGCCAATGGGCATGAGGCTCAAGGAGCGATAGGAGTCTGGGAGCGAGGTACAAGGAGCGATAGGAACCTGGGAGCGAGGTACAAGGAGCGAGAGGAGCCTGGGAGCGAGGTACAGGGAGTGGCAGGTGACTGGGAGTGAGGAACAGGGTGTGACATTTGCCTGGAAGTGAGGAACAGGGAATGACACATGCCCTGGAGTGAGGTAGAGTGACTGACAGGGAGTGACAGATGCCTGGGAGTGAGGTACATGGAATGACAGTTGCCTGGGAACGAGGTACAGGGAGCGATAGGTGCCTGGGAGCGAGGTACAGGGAGTGACCGGTGCCTGGGAGCAAGGTACAGGGAGCGACAGGTGCCTAGGAGCGAGGTACAGGGAGCGACAGGTGCCTAGGAGTGAGGTACAGGGAGTGACCGGTGCCTGGGAGCGAGGTACAGGGAGCGACAGGTGCCTAGGAGCGAGGTACAGGGAGTGACCGGTGCCTGGGAGCGAGGTACAAGGAGCGACAGGTGCCTGGGAGCAAAGTACATGGAGTGACAGGTGCCCGGGAGCGAGGTACAGGGAGTGACAGGTGCCTGGGAGTGAGGTACATGGAATGACAGTTGCCTGGGAGCGAGGTACAGGGAGCAATAGGTGCCTGGGAGCGAGGTACAGGGAGTGACAGCAGCCTGGGAATGAGATACAGGGAGCGATTGGAGCCTGGGAGCAAGGTACAGGGAGTGACAGGTGCCTGGGAGTGAGGTACAAGGAGCGATAGGAGCCTGACAATGAGTTAGTGACAGTTGCCTGGGAGTGAGGTACAGGGAGTGACAGGTGCCTGGGAGTGTTGTATGGGAAGCAACATGTGCGTGGGAGTGTTGTACAGGGAACGACAGAATCAGCAAAGAGGCCCTTCAGCCCATCGACTCTGTACCGACACGTGAGAAACACCTACCTACCTACCTAGTCCTATTTACCAGCACTTGGCCAATAGTCTTGAATGTTATGACGTGCCAAGTGCTCATCCAGATGCCTGGAAGTGAGGTACATGGAGTGACGTGCGTGGGAGAGTTACCGTACATACCTTTGTTTCGGATACGCTCTTGTCTACCGACAAATGTGACAAGGCCAATGATGTCACACACATCTCCAGGTCGAAGCTCTGACAGTTCCTTCCTGCACCAACATAGAAACAGGGTGCAATTACTAATTCATTCGTAACAGTCGCTTGCTCCTACAGAACCCGAGTGCTGCAGAAAAAAGGAAAAATGCTGTTGATGCTTTTCTTTTTTATGTTAATCAGGATAGATGCAAGAATATCAAATTTCAAAGGGAACAGTTTCCAAAGAAGGGTCACATTGGACTTAAAACCTTAACTCTGTTTCTCTCTCTCTACAGAAGCTGCCAGACCTGCTGACTTTTTCCAGTACTTTGTTTTTATTTCAGATTTCTAGCATCTGCTTTATTTTGCCTTTATTTCACTTGGTATAGCTGAAGCCTGCCTTCTACTGTCTTGTATTGTATCCCTCTAAGTATAAAGGCCAGAATTGCATTATCCTTTTTGATTATTTTCTGTAACTGTTCATTTTAATGGACTCTCTTTGGATCTCTACTGTTTCTAGCTTTTCACTATTTACAGTATATTCTGCTCTGTCCTTTTTAGGTCCAAAGTGAATGGTCTCACATTTGCCTACAATAAATTCCATTCATCACAGTTTTACACATTCACTGACTCTCTCAATATTTCTTTGCAATGTTATGCTTCCATCTACACTACTTACAATGTCACCTATCTTCGTTGCATTGCAAATTTGATTATGTGTCTTTCTATCTATCCCATTTTCTCGAAGTTGTTAGAAAATGGTGAACAGTCCCTTGTACCTCGCTCCCAGTACAGATCCTTGTGGGACACCACAAATCACTTTCTGTCAATCAGATAACCAGTCCATTATCTCTACTCTCTGTGTTCTGCCGCTCAGCCAATTTCCAGGCTTCAATCCATTAGCTAACAGTCTCTTATGAGGGACTTCATAAAATTTCTTCCAGAGGTCCACATAAATAACATCCATAGACATTCCCCTGTCTACTACTTTAGTCAGGTCTTCAAAAAATTCAATCAGATTCATCAAGCATGACCTACCCTTTACAAATTCATGCTAATTCTCTCTAATCAGATGTTCAAAGCCGTCAGTCACCCTCTCATCTTTAATTATAGACTCTAGTAATTTCCTGACAACAGATGTTGGGTTAACTGGATTATAACTGCCTGGTTTCTCTCTTTCACCGTTCTTAAAGAGCGCAGGTACATGCGCAATTTTCCAATCTAAAGGAATGGTTCCAGAACTGGGACAATTATAGTTAGGGCATCTGCATTGTTCTCTCCTACTTTCTTTAAAACCCTAGGATGGAAACCATCTGATCCTGCAGATTTGTCACTCTATAGTGCCATTCTTTGCTGTTATTTTGTTTACATTAATTTGTGTTAGCACAAAGCAGAAAGTGTGTGCTACCTGGTGATAAAGCAATACTGCAGAGCTGGTAACTGCCACTCTTCTCTAACACTCCTGGAATTGATCACAGTAATTTCAGCCGCTGGATTCCTTGGGTTTAAATTTAACTCTGGAAATAGTGCAAAGGTTAAAGAGCAAGGGTGAAACATGATACAAAAGGTCGCTGATACATTATCGTAATTAAAAGACTATCTCCTGTGGGTAGACATACGTGGAGTCAACAATAAGCTTCATCTTCAGATTAAGTGGGGATTACAAGGCAGGAGATAATTGTGCTAGAGCTGATGTAACTGAGCATCCATCTAAAGATCCTATATTCTGTCCTGTCTATGTAAGACTTTGGTTTTCTACTTTTTAAAATTCATTCACGGGATGTGGGCATCGCTGGCTGGGCCAGCATTTATTGCTCATCCCTAGTTGCCCTTGAGGAGGTAGTGGTGAGCTGCCTTTTTGAACCGCTGCAGTCCATGTAGGTACACCCACAGTGCAGTTAGGGAAGAAGTTGCAGGATTTTGACCCAGCGACACTGAAGGAATGGCGATATATTTCCAAGTCAGGATGGTGAGTGACTTGGAGGGGAACTTCCAGGTGGTGGTGTTCTCGTCTATCTGCTGCCCTTGTCCTTCTACATGGTAGCGGTCTGGACGTTGCTGTTGAAGGAGCTTTGGTGAGTTGCTGCAGTGCATCTTGTCGATGGTACACACTGCTGCTGCTCTGTGTCAATGGTGGAGGGAGTGAATGTTTGTGGATGTGGTGCCAATCAAGCTGGCTGCTTTGTCCTCTTGAGTGTTGTGGGAGTTGTACTCATCTAGGCTGCTTAAGGTTTAATTGTAAAAATTACTATTTGGGAAACAGTCCTGGGGAACTTGCAGATGCAAAACTTAGGAGCTATAGCACTAGCACTGATGAGAAGCTCCACTCCTGAAAGAATCTAGACTGACACTGCAGTGCAGTACTGAAGGACTGCTGCAATGTCAGAAGTGACATCTTTTGGCTAAGACCTTAAACCAAGGCCCCTGTCTGCCTACTATCCCCAAGGACAGGGGAGTTCTCCACGATGTACTGTTCAATATTTATTCCTCAGTTAACATTACAAAAATTGATGATTTGCTGATTATCACATTGCTCTTTGTGGGATCTTGCTGTGCACAAATTGGCTGCAATTTGGGTTGATTTTGGACTTCAACTCCATTTTCCCGCCTGCTCGCAATATTCCTTAATTCCCGAAACACTAAAAATCTGTCTACCCCAGCCTTGAATATATTCAACGATGGAGCATCCGCAACTCTCTGGGGTAGAGAATTTCAAAGATTCACAACCCTTTGAGTGAAGTAATTTCTCCTTATCCTGAGACTGTGCCCTCATGTTTTAGATAAACCAACCAACAGAAACAATCTCTCAGCGTCCAATCTGTCAAACCCCTTCAGAATTGTGTAGGTTTCAATGAGATTGCCTCTCATTCTTCTAAACTCCACAGAGTATCAGCCTGATTTACTCAGCCTCTCATCACTGGACAACCCCCTCATCCCAGGGACCAATCTAGTGAACCTTTGCCTCCAATGCAAGGATATCCTTTCTTAAATGTGGAGACCAACACTGCAAACAGTACTCCAGATGCGGTCTCACGAACATCCTGTACAACTGTAGCAAGACTTCTTTATTTTTGTACTCCAATTCCCTTGCAATAAAGGCCATTATATTACAACAGTGATGACACTTCAAATGTAGTTTATTAGCTGTGAAGCACTTTGGGATGTACTGAGGAGTTGAAAGGCGCCATGGAAATGGAAATTCTTCCTTTCTTTAAATGTGGACACAAGGGATTTATAATTGAAATAGTTAACACAAAATTCTGGCAAAAACGTGACGCAGCACGTCTGATTCTTAATGTAAGCACTGTCAGTTTCTCCACTTTTGAAGACACTAGCTTTTGAGGTTATGGTTAGGATTGTTATGGTTTTAACATCTCACCCAAATGGACGTTCTTCATGTGTGAATCATGGGGCGAGGATCTGTGGGCTGCTTTAACTCAGAGGCATCATAGCCAAGGCCAGCCTTCTCTTCACTTGACAACCATACACAATTACTTTTTGCTTCCAATTTTTACCCCATCCATCATTTTCACATGGTCCATCTCTGACACTTCCCTTCCCTTCCTTGACCTCTCTGTCTCAACTTCTGGTGATAGACTGACCACCAATATTCATTGCAAGCCTACCGACTCCCACAGCTACCTCGACTACAGCTCCTCACACCCCGCTTCCTGTAAGGACTCCATCCCATTCTCTTAGTTCCTTCGCCTCTGTCACATCTGTTCTCATGATGCCACTTTCAAAAACAGTTCCTGTGACATGTCTTCCTTCTTCCTTAACCAAGGTTTTCCACCACAGTGGTTGACAGGGCCCTCAACCGTGTCCGGCCCATCTCCCGCGCATACGCCCTCACAGGTTCCTCTCCCTCCCAGAACCACAATAGGGTCCCCCTTGTTCTCATTTATCACCCCACCATCCTCCGCATTCAAAGGATCATCCTCCACCATTTCCACCAACTCCAGCATGATGCCACCCCTGGCGGCATTCCACAGGGATTGTTCCCTCTGGGACACCCTGGTCCACTCCTCCATCACCCCCTACACCTCAACCCCCTCCCACAGCATCTTCCCATGCAACCGCAGAAGGTGCAACACCTGCCCCTTTACTTCCCCTCTCCTCACCATCCAAGAGCCCAAACACTCCTTTCAAGTGAAGCAGCATTTCACTTGCACTTCCCTCAATTTAGCCTACTGCATTCAATGCTCCCAATGCGGTTTCCTCTACGTTGGAGAGACCCAACGCAGACCGGGTGACCGCTTTGCAGAACACCTTTGGTCTGTCCGCAAGCATGACTCAGACCTCCCTGTCGCTTGCCATTTCAACACTCCACCCTGCTCTCATGCCCACATGTCCATTCTTGGCCTGCTGCATTGTTCCAGTGAAGCTCAAGGCAAACTGGAGGAACAGCACCTCAACTTCTGACTAGGCACTTTACAGCCTTCCGGACTGAATATTGAGTTCAACAATTTTAGATCATGAACTGTCTCCTCCATCCCCACCCCCTTTTTTCCCAATAATTTATATAGATTTTTCTTTTCCCACTTATTTCCATTATTTTTAAATGTATTTCCATCCATTGTTTAATCTCTACCTTTTAGCCTATTTCGATCCCTTCCCTTCACCCCACCCCACCCCCACTAGGGGTATCTGTACCTTGCTTGTCCTGCTTTCTACCCTTAATTAGCACATTCCTTAGATAATATCACCACCCTCAACACCTCTTTGTCCTTTTGTCTATGACATCTTTTGGCTATCTCCACCTATCACTGGCCCTCTATCCAGCTCTACCACCGCCCCCCCTCCAAAAAACCAGCTTATATTTCACTTCTTTTCTACTTTTACTTAGCTCTGTTGAAGAGTCATACAGACTCGAAACATTAACTGTGTTCCTCTCCGTAGATGCTGTCAGACCTGCTGAGTTTTTCCAGGTATTTTTATTTTTGTTTTGCACTTCCAGCATCCGCAGTTTTTTGCTTTTATACAATTACTTTTTAACAAGGACTGGAGAGCAGTCAAGAGCAGCAATTCAGACCATGACAGTGGATGAATCAAATCATGCTCAAACGATCAGGATGAAGGCTTCCTCTGATAGCCATAAAGAGTCTGAAATAGATAAACTCTGGTTCGGTTCCAATGCAGTACCAAATAGGTGCAGCTCCAAAGCCGAAACCTCCCATGATTTTGCACTAAATGACACAAGGGCATTTCGTTGAGGTTGGGGTTCAGGCAAATTTTGGGGTGAAGCAGAAGGAACTTTACTCCGTATCTAATCCCATGCTGTACCTGTCCTGGAAGTGTCTGATGGGGACAGTGTAGAGGGAGATTTACTCTGTATTTAACCCTGTGCTGTACCTACCCTGGGAGTGTTTGATGGGGATAGTGTAGAGGGAGCTTTACTCTGTATCTAACCCCGTGCTGTACCTGTCCTGGGAGTGTTTGATGGGGACAGTGTAGAGGGAGATTTACTCTGTATCTAACCCCGTGCTGTACCTGTCCTGGGAGTGTTTGATGTGGACAGTGTAGAGGGAGATTTACTCTGTATCTAACCCCGTGCTGTACCTGTCCTGGGAGTGTTTGATGGGGACAGTGTAGAGGTAGATTTACTCACTATCTAACCCCGTGCTGTACCTGTCCTGGGAGTGTTTGATGGGGACAGTGTAGAGGGAGATTTACTCTGTATCTAACCCCGTGCTGTACCTGTCCTGGGAGTGTTTGATGTGGACAGTGTAGAGGGAGATTTACTCTGTATCTAACCCGGTGCTGTACCTGTCCTGGGAGTGTTTGATGAGGACTGTGTAGAGGGAGATTTACTCTGTATCTAACCCGGTGCTGTACCTGTCCTGGGAGTGTTTGATGGGGACAGTGTAGAGGGAGATTTACTCTGTATCTAACCCGGTGCTGTACCTGTCCTGGGAGTGTTTGATGGGGACAGTGTAGAGGGAGCTTTACTCTATATCTAACCCCGTGCTGTCCGTGACCTGGGAGTGTTTGATGGGGACAGTGTAGAGGGAGCTTTACTCTGTATCTAACCCCGTGCTGTACCTGACCTGGGAGTGTTTGATGCGGACAGTATAGAGGGAGCATAACTCTGTATTTAACCCTGTGCTGTACCTATCCTGGGAGTGTTTGATGGGACAGTGCAGAGGGAGCTTTGTATCTAACCCTGTGCTGTAAAATAAGAACATAAGTAATAGGAGCTGGAGTAGGCCATTCAGCCCTTTGAGCCCACCCCGGCATTCAATGAGATCATGCCTGATCTTCCACATTTTCCTGCAGTATTCCTGTATCCCTTGATGTTTTTAAGATGTAGGAATCTATCAATCTCAGTCTTGAACATACTCAATGACTGAGCCTCACACGTGCAGCTCCAAAGCCGAAACCTCCCATGATTTTGCACTAAATGACACAAGGGCATTTCGTTGAGGTTGGGGTTCAGGCAAATTTTGGGGTGAAGCAGAAGGAACTTTACTCTGTATCTAACCCCATGCTGTACCTGTCCTGGAAGTGTTTGATGGGGACAGTGTAGAGGGAGATTTACTCTGTATTTAACCCTGTGCTCTACCTATCCTGGGAGTGTGTGATGGGACAGTGTAGAGGGAGCTTTACTTTGTATTTAACCCTGTGCTGTACCTATCCTCCATCATCCTCTGGGGTAGAGAATTCCAAACATTCACTATTCTGAGTGAAGAAATTCCTCCTCATCTTAATCCTAAATGACCTGCTCCTTATTCTGAGACTGTGTCCCCTAGTTCTAGACCCCCTCCCCCCCAAGCCAGAAGAAACAACCTTCCTGCATCTACCCTGTCGAGCTCTGAATGAGATCACCTCTCATTCTTCTCAACTCCAGAGAATAAAGGCCCAGTCTATTTAATCTTTCCTCACAGGACGATCGCTCCACCCCAGGAATTAGTTTGGTGAACCTTGGTTACACTCCCTCTGAAGCAAGTATATCTTTCATTAGATAAGGGGCCCAAAACACGAACACAGTACTCCAGATGCGGTCTCAACAAGGCTCTATATAATTGCAGTAAGACATCTTTACTCCTGTACTCAAATCCTCTTGTAAAGGCCAACATACCGTTTGCCTTCTTAATTGTTTGCTGTAGCTGCATGTTAGCTTTCAGTGACTCATTAACAAGGACAATGGTCAATGGAAAGCGCAGGAGGGCATGCCAGGAGCAATACCAGACATAGCTAAAAATGAGCTGTCAACCTGGTGAAGCTATAAAACAGGACTACTTGCATGCCAAACAGCATAGGCAGCAAGTGCTAGACAGAGCTAAGCGATCCCACAACCAACGGATCAGATCTAAGCTCTGCAGTCCTGACACATCCAGTCGTGCGTGGTGGTGGACAATTAAAAAAACTCACTGGAGGAAGGGGCTCCACAAATATCCCCATCCTCAACGATGAGGGAGCCCAGCATATCAGTGAAACAGATAAGGCTGAAGCATTTGCTACGATCTTCAGCCAGAAGTACCAAGTGGATGATCCATCTCGGCCTCCTCCAGAGGTCCCCAGCATCACAGATGCCAGTCTTCAGCAATTCGATTCACTCCACGTGATAGCAAGAAAAAGCTGAAGGCATTGGATACTGCAAAGGCAATGGGCCCTGACAATATTCCAGCAATAATGCTGAAGACTTGTCCTCCAGAACTTGCTGTGCCCCTAGTCAAGCTGCTCCAGTACAGCTACAACACTGGCATCTACCCGGCTAAGTGGAAAATTGCCCAGGTGTGTCATGCACACAAAAAGCAGGACAAATTCAATCCGGCCAATTACCGCTCCATCAGTCTACTCTCGATCATCAGTGAAGTGATGGAAGGGGTCATCAACAGTGCTATCAAGCAGCACTTGCTTAACAATAACCTGCTCACTGTCGCCAAGTTGGAACCCATTACAGCCTTGGCTCAAACATGGACAAAAGAGCGGAACTCCTGAGGTGAGATGAGTGTGAGAAATTTTTATATATATATTCTTTTCCCACTTATTTCTATTATTATTTTTAAAATTCATTTTCAAACATTGTTTTATCCCCACCTTTTAGCCTATTTCGATCTTTTCTCCCACACCGTCCCCTTCCCCCCCACTAGGGCCATCTGTCACTTGCTCATCCTGCTTTCTACTCAGTGTCACAATTGACACCACCTTTAGCCAGTATCACCACCATCAACACCCCTTCGACCTTTTGTTTATGACATCTTTTGCAATCCTTTCCTCCACCTATCACTGGCCTTCCATCCAGCTTCACCTGTCCCACTCCCCTTAAACAGTATATATTTCACATTTTTACTTATATTTAGTTCTGAAGAAGAGTCATACGGACTCAAAAACGTTAATTCTACTTTTCTCTTCACAGATGCTTTTAGACCTGCTGAGTTTTTCCAGCATTTTCTGTTTTTATTTCAGATTCCCAGCATCCGCAGTATTTTGCTTTTACCCTGTGCTGTACCTGCCCTGGGAGTATTTGATGGAGACCGTGCAGAGTGAGCTTTACTCTTTTTGAATTAATTCATGGGATGTGCGTGTCACTGGCTAGGCCAGCATTTATTGCCCATCCCTAATTTCCCTCAAGAAATTGGTGGTGAGCTGCCTTCTTGAACTGCTGCAGTGGTGTATGTACACCCAGGGTGCTGTTAGGGAGTGAATTCCAGGATTCTGACCCAGCGACAATGAAGGAACGGCGATATATTTCCAGGTCAGGATGGTGAGTGAGTTGGAGTGAACTTCCAGGTGGTGCTGTTCCCATCTATCTGCTGCCCTTGTCCTTCTAGATGGTAGTGGTCGTGGGTTTGGAAGGTGCTGTCTAAGGAGCCTTGGTGAATTCCTACAATGCATCTTGTAGTACACACTGCTGCTACCGTGAATCAGTGGTGGAGGGAGTGAATGTTTGTGGATGGGATGCCAATCAAATGGGCTGCTTTGTCCTGGACGGTGTCAAGCTTCGAGTGTTGTCGGAGTTGCACTCATCCAGGTAAGTGGGGAGTATCCCATCACACTCCTGACTTGTGCCTTTTAGATGTTGGACAGGCTTTGGGGGTTCAGGAGGCGAGTTACTTGCTGCAGGATTCCTAGCCTCTGACCTGCTCTTGTATCCACAGTATTTATATGGCTAGTCCAGTTCAGTTTCTGATCAATGGTAACCCCCAAGATGTTAATAGCGCTGAATTCAGTGATGGTAATGCCACTGAATGTCAAGGGGCAATGGTTAGAATCTCTCTTGTTGGAGATGTTCATTGCCCGGCACTTGTGTGGCGTGAATGTTACTTGCCACTTGTCAGCCCAAGCCTGGATATTGTCCAGGTCTTGCTGCATCTGGACATGGACTGCTTCAGTATCTGAGGAGTTGCAAATGGTGCTGAGCACTGTACAATCATTAGCAAAAGTCCCCACTTCTGACCTTATCATGGAAGGAAGGTCATTGATGACACAGCTGAAGATGGTTGGGCTGAGAACACTAACCTGAGGAACTCCTGCAGTGATGACTTGGAACTGAGATGATTGATTCCAACAACCACAACTATCTTCCTTCATCTTACATATGACTCTATCCAGCGGAGAATTTTCCCGATTCCCACTGACTCCAGTTTTGCTAAGGCTCCTGTGATGCCAAACCCAGTCAAATGCTGCCTCGATGTCAAGGGTAGTCACTCTCACCTTACCTCTGGAGCTCAGCTTTTTTGTTCATGTTTCAACCAAGGCTGTGGTGATGTCAGGAGCTGAGTGACCCATGCGGAACCCAAACTGAGCGTCAGTGAGCAGGTTATTGCTAAGCAATTGCCACTTGACAGTACTGTTGGTGACCCCTTTCATTACTTTATTGATGATCAAGAGTGGACTGATGGGTGGTAATTGACCGGGTTGGATTTGTCCTGCTTCTTCTGTACAGGACATACCTGGGCAATTTTCCACATTGCCGGATAGATGTCAGTGTTGTAGCTGTACTGGAACCCTGTACTGTACCTGCCCTGGGAGTGTTTGATGGGGACAATGTGGATGGAGCTTTACTCTGTATCTAACCCCATGCTGTACCTGCCCTGGGAGTGTTTGATGTGACAGTATGAGCTTTTACTATATCTAATCCACACTGTACTTGCTTTGCGAGTGTTTGATGGGGCAGTTACACTTTATCTAAAAGTACCAATGCAGAACTGACAACTTCAACATTGAAAAGGCAAAAGAAGACGCACATATCCACTCTGATAACTTGCTTCACTGTTACAGTACCTAGAACTGGCTCCTTTGTAACTCCGGCGTTTTGTCCCATCCGTGTGGCATAACTTTTCTTCACAATGTAGTTGTGCAGACGGATCACCATCCCTGGCTCTAGATGTCTGTACCAGTCCATACACAGGGAGTTCCACAGCACGACTGTCACTGACCACGATTTATCTGCTACTAGGAATTTGGCCTATGGGATAGAAATTCGGAACTTGTAGACAAAAATAAAAGCTTTCCTCATTTAAATTAGTTTGCAAGTGCACAGAAACCATTTGACCATCATAGCAGTGCCCAGTCCTGAAATCGGCATTTTTCAGGAGACCCTGGAAAGTAATCATGAGAAACAATAGGAGGTAGTATTAATTAGTTCCTGAGCTACAGGACTAGGGGGGAGCAAAATCGCTAATTTTCTTGTGCCTAACTGAAAAATCACACAGTACAGCGGTTAAAGGGCCGACCCCGAGCAACGGTTAAAGGGGCGGCCCCGAGCAACGGTTAAAGGGCCGGCCCCCAGCAACGGTTAAAGGGCCGGCCCCCAGCAACGGTTAAAGGGCCGGCCCCGAGCAACGGTTTAAAGGCCGGCCCCAAGCAACGGTTAAAGGGCCGGCCCCGAGCAACGGTTAAAGAGCCGGCCCCGAGCAACGGTTAAAGGGCCGGCCCCGAGCAACGGTTAAAGGGCCGGCCCCGAGCAACGGTTAAAGGGCCGGCCCCAAGCAACGGTTTAAAGGTCGACCCCGAGCAATGGTTAAAGGGCCAGTCCCAAAAAATGATTAAAGGGCCAATGCTGAGCAACAGTTAAAGGGCCGACATCAAGCAACGGTTGAAGGGCCAATACAGAATTGGTGGAAGGCAGGAAGAATACAAAAGAAGCAAGCAGCATGAAAAAAAGGATTTTAAGGAAGCTTTTTGCGATCAGGAATGGAAATAGCAAGTTGGAATGATTTGAGCTAGGTTTGAGAGAGCTGAGGCATAATGGGTTAATAATTGTGGAGCACAAAAAGTAGAAAGGTGCACACTGGAGCAGGAGACTGGAATGCTTTGCTAAGGCAGTGTGGAGGGAAACCTTGGACTGCCCTGCAAATGAAGCCAAGAGCCTTCAAACTAACTTAACAGAGAGAACGGATAAGTTGGTAGAGGTCGATAATTGGGGGCGTAGAGGAAACGTACTGTTTTAGGGCAGGTAAGATGGTGAAAACTTACCACAAAAGCGTGAGTTCTTGTGTCAATTCTGTGGAAGCAGAATGGGTCTCAGCCCCCAGTTCCCTCAATGTGAAACGGTCTGCTGATACACTTTTTGGTGTCTTGCGTGAGAATGGATGCTTGGTCAAGATGCTGAAATGTTCCAAGTGTCCATGGAAATGCACCAAGCAAGAGTAAACTGGGGTACAAAGAAATAACAAAAATGGCATTTACCTGGAATGGGCACTCTGAATATCTGTCAGGTCGTCCAAAATGATAAAGTCTGAACTTGTGGAGGATACGGACAATCACTGGCGGAAGGTCCTTTTTCTTTTGCCAGATGCAATCTTCCAGCTGTTTCAGATTTATACACCGAGATCCTGCATACATCCAGCAAAAACAAGTCAGATGCCAGGAGGATGTCACTTTTCCCCATCTACATCATTCCCCTTGTTTCCCCTCTGTGCTTTGCACAGTATAGCATCATACAGCACAGAAGAGGGCCATTGGGCCCATCAAGGCAGTGCTAGCTCTTTGAAAGAGCTATCCAATTAGTCCCACTGATCCCTGCTTGATCCCCATAGTCCAATTCTTTTTTACCCTGATCAAGTATTTATCCAATTCCCTTTTGAAAGTTACTGGTGAATCTGTTCCTTTGCCCTTTCAAGCAGCTCATGCCAGAAATAAAAAATTCTCCTCACTGGCCCCCTGGACTTTTTTTTGCCAAGTACCTTAAATCTGTGTCCTCGGATACTATTCCTCATTACAGCGGAAACAGTTTCGTCCCATCTACTCTATCAAAGCTATTCATGATTTTGAACGCCTCTATTAAATCTCTCCTTAACCTTCTTTGGAGCTGAAGCCCAAGATCAGTCATGATCATACTGAATGGCGGAGCAGGCTGCACAGGCCGTCTGGTCTACTTATGTTCCTATTCCTTTGTGTTCTAAGCAGAACTATTCCAACTTCACTAGTCTCTCCACTGGGACACTGGAATCCAATCAGTACCTCACCTTGTATAGCTCCACAGCCAGCTACCAACATACACGTGCATCCTTAATTCATCATGGATGGCCTGGACGTGGCCACTTTTATTCCCCATCCCTAGATGTCCTGACAGATGATGATGGTCATGCTAGTGACTGTTTTTACCACTGATAGGCTTGCTAAGCCACGTCAGAGAGGATGAAGTGTCAGCCACATCATGTGGACTGCAGCCACATGTAGGCCCAGACAGGGTAAGGCTGGTGGCATCCCTTTCCTGAACCAGCTAAGTCTTTACAGCAATCCAATCCAATGATTTTTCTAATGCCAATCCACAAATTACCAGCATTTATAGACCTTTCTATAATGGATTTGAACTCATAACCTCAAAGTTTTTCTTGGGAAACAATTAAACCCTTTAATCGGTTAACGATTCCACTCAATTCTTAAAGATACAGATACAATCAAATAACTATTTCTCAAAACAAATCTAGATACTGAATACCGGCAATGATAGGTAACCTTTTGGATGCTCCCCATTCCCAAACTTCTGTAGCTCGTCAACCATCATGGCCAATCTGGTCTCCCCCACAGCACCTCCCCTTACAGATTAAAACTGGAGACTTTAATCATTCCATAGTCTGCTATATTTATCTAATAGTCTTGCTGTAATGCTAATTCTGCCAGGGTGCTGGTAATCCTGCCTAAACCGTGAAGTTTTACATACTTATTTGTACAGCCCACCTTCAAACTGTCTGCCAAGATTCTTGAACAATAATTGCTACTGTTTCTTCAATATAGAGGTTTTCCAAGTGAGGTAAGATCAATCATATTGGGTGAGGATAGGATCGGTCAGTCTCTGAATCCGGCCTATATGTCTTCACCATCATAGATAACAAAAAATTGCGGATGCTGGAAATCCAAAACAAAAACGGAATTACCTGGAAAAACTCAGCAGGTCTGGCAGCATCGGCGGAGAAGAAAAGAGTTGACGTTTTGAGTCCTCATGACCCTTCAACAGAACTATCTGAATCCAGGTTTTTCCAGGTAATTCTGTTTTTGTCTTCACCATCAGCTGTGCCTCAGTGAGTAGCATTCTTGCCTCTGAGTCAGAGGGTTGTAGGTTCATGTCCTTTTCCAGAGACTTCAGAGCAACATCCAGACCAACACTGAGTGTAGTACCGATGAACAACAGATTTATATTTCTTCACAACGTCAGGATGTCCCAATGCGACTTATGCCAATGAATTACTTTCTGAAGTGTGGTCACTGTTGTAATGTAGGAAATATGGTAGTCAATTTGCACACAGCAAGCTCCCACAAACACCAATGTCATAATGACCAGAAAATTTGTTTATGTGATGTTAATTGATGGATAAATATTGACCCCAGGACATTGAGAAGAACTTCCCTGTTCTTTGAATAGCAGCTGTAGAATCTTTTACTTCCACCTGGGGCCTCGGCTTAATCTCATCTGAAAGATGGCATCTCCCACAGTGCAGCGCTCCCTCAGTACTTCACTGGCTGTAAAGCATTTTGGGATGTTCTGGTGTCAAATGCAATGCCGCATTAATGCAAGTTCTTCCCTTCTTTCAGTTGTGCACAACTCCTAATTGCTAGCTTCAAAGCAGTAAAAGTGGAGGCGTGGGGTCTGGCTGGCTGGCAAATGAGCTAATGCATGGCACACTGAAACTCAGGAGATACAGGAAAGGAGTGATTTAATTTATAATGTAAAAGTTTTGCAGAGAATTCAATTTGACAGTAATGACCACTCACTAAGAAATGTCTGCAATTATCAATTTTAGCATCATTCACCCTAAATTTTCTATTGTTGGTGTGAGGAGCTACAGTCAGGCTGCATTCAGTGCCCACCATTTCATGTTTAAATTGGTCTGGAATTAAACAGTGTTGTCACTGGTATCTCAGTTAAGTGTAATGTTAGGTGGGAGAGATTTTCAGACTGTGTCCACTTTAACCAAATAGTACACTCGAGACTGTCCTTCTAAATTTGGATTGCACGTGCACAATCCCGGCCGACACTCCTAATGCAGTACCGAGAGAGTGCTGCACTGCTGAGGATGCCGTCTTTTGGATGAGGTGCCCCCACCCCCACCCCCACCCCCACCCCCGATCCTAAGGCCACTTTTCAAGGAGGAACATGGGAGTCAGAGGGTCTTGAGCCTGTGACACTCTTCCCCAGAGAGCGGTAGAGGTAGGATCATTTAATATTTTTAAGGCAGAGGTAGATAAATCCTTGACTAACAATGGGAACAAAGGGTATCGGGGGTTGGCAGGACAATGGTGTTGAGGCCACAATCAGATCAGCTATGATCTTACTGAACAGTGGAGCAGGCTCAAGGGGCCGAATAGCAAACACTTGCTCCTAATTTGTATGTTCGTATGACCAATATTTACCCCCCCCACACCTGATAGTCATTAACTCATCACTGTTTGTGGGATCTTGCTGTGCACACATTGGCAGCCGCGTGGCCACAGTTCAGTTGTCTGAAAAGCGCCATGGGACATGCTGTATAAATGCAAGTTCTGTCATGTTGGGTTGGGGTGAAAAATGTTAGCGATTTGGCTAGAAATTTGGAAGGTTCTAGACAAAAGTACGGTGCCACTTCACCTTCAAGTCGCTGGATAGGGTGCCCAGGGGGCTCTCTTTGCCAAGCGTCCCCATAATAGTTGGCACTGTCCCACAGGGGCAGGTAGTAGCGCCTCTTAGCTTTGATTGGCAGCTCCGGCATCAGTCGTGGCTCCTCCCCCTGGCCGAACACCTGCATCTTCTGCACCTTCAGCTTCCCGGCGGCAGGGGGCGCGGCGCCGTTACTCCTGGCAACCACCTGGGCCTCCAGGAGGACGAAGATCCGCCTGCCGACGCTCAGCCGCCTTTCGTCGTACTCGAGGCCAAGGCGGACCTCCCTCAGCTCGCAGCCGCAGCGCAGCTGGTTGCGGCGGACCAGCGGGTTGAGCGAGGGGTGCAGGGTGGCCCGGAGCCGGCAGTGACCGTCCGACAGACCCAGATCGTAGAGGTCCCTGCCCCTGCCGCCGCCTCTTCCTCCGCTCGAGGCCTCCAACAGGCCTCCCACACTCTCCGGGTCCCGCGGATATCTCTCCACCGACAGCACGAAGATCGGTTCCTGGCACACCAGTGAGGAGCTGACGGGCCCGAAGCTGGCAGGAGGGTCTGGAAACATCGCCCGGAAGACGCACCCGGGCTCGCTCGCCGCCATCTTGGTGCAGGGTGAAGCGAGCGGCGGACGTCATCGCGTCGCACGCCGGCACAATCGGGGCGACGTGATGACGTTGAGGGGCGGGGTGCTCAGTGGGTAGCACTTTCTCTGGCCTCTTGAGTGAGAAGCTTCTGGGTTCAAGTCCCACCCCACAGATTTAGCACATTTATCTAGGCCAACACTCCCATTGCAGATAAAAGCAAAACACTGCAGATGCTGGAAATCTGAAATAAAGACAAAATGCTGGAAAAATTCAGCAGGTCTGGCAGCATCTGCATCTCTTCAGTCTGAAGAAGAGTCATGGGGGACCTCGAAATATTAACTCTGCCTCTCTCCCCACAGATGCTGAAGGACCTGCTGAGTTTTTCCAGCACTTTCTGTTTTTACTCCCAGTGCAGTCCTAAGGACTTTTGAATGAGACGTGAAACGGCCCCCATCTTCCCCCTCAAACAGGTGTGAAAGATTCCCCGGTGCTGTTCCAGGATGAGTGAGCACTTCTCCCTGCATCCTGGGTTGATATTTATCCCTCGTCATCACTGAAAAAACATTCTGACCGTTTATCATGTGGGAGCTTCCTGTGCACAAATTGGTTGCCGTGTTTCCTACATTATAACAGTGGCTACATTTCAAAAGCACTTTGTTGGGTGTGAAATGTTTTGAGATGACCTGGGGTCGGGAAAGATGGATGATCTGAGGTCAAGAAGGATATTGCAAGCCTTGTCTTTTTTTAAACTTGTCAACCAAGTTCCAGTCTCTTATCAGAACTAAACATTGTTGAGACCCGCTATCACAAGGCAACGTACATAGGGAGGTTCTCTTGTAATGCTAAGATACGACTTAGCACCAGTTGTCCAAGTTTCTAGTAATTGCTACAGCATTGGTAATGTAAATTTCAATTTAAGATCTCAAACAATGACTCTATTCTGACCAAGTTCTAGATCAATCAACCTGACTAGATTCACAAAGCCAACTCATGTCCTCAGTTTTGAAACTCAATGAGGGAAATGGCAATTCGAAATCATTGTATGGAATCACAAGAGAAACAGCAGAGATTTGGAATTACTGACCTCATTGGCATGCTTGCTATCCTTATGACAGCATAAAACATGGAACACTGCCAACCACCCAGTAAACCTAAACTTAACGGGTTTAATTCAAACACATACAACCGTCAACCGTTAAACCGAGCAGTTCAACTCGCTTGCAATCTCAATATTGGACCGTCCACCACTGAATTGACAATGAGGAAGACAACCAGCACCATGGTGGTAACCGGCCTCTGGCTTGGTCTCGTCTTGAAGGCCGAAGGCTGCATGTTTTGTGCTTTTCCACATAAAAGAATAAGAGATAGATTTGAGATGCTGTGCGGGAAATACAAGGAACTTACGGGGGCTACAAATTGCACCATGCACACAGATGCAGAGCTGAACAAATTTCTATTTGGTGAGGTTATCTACCATAGAACAGAATCATTGAACAGTGCAGCACAACTTTTGAACACCAGTCCAGTTAGTTCCACTTTCCCCCCCGCTCTTTCCACATGTCTCCAATTTCTATTCTCCTTCAAGTATATACCCAATTCTCCTTTGAAGGCTGCTACTGACTCCATACCCACCACCCTATCAGGTCTGAAACTTTAATACTGTTTTTTCCTCTGTCTCAATGTTATCTCCCACCCACATATATTTCTTATAATTGCCACTGCCCATTTTAGGAAAGACTGCAAATGGCTAAACTGTAAACCAGACAAATAAAAGCACTTTAAATAAAACATCATTATTGTCACTTATGTTTCTCGTGTAGTGGAGACATTAATCCGAAAATATTTATAGTACTGAAACTGCCCATTCTCTTGTTGAGGTATCTGATCAATCAGCCATATAGAATTGTTCCGTTTGTATACAATGGGAAGGTATGGAAAGGATTTGCTTCTATTGATAGTCCATAACATGGGAGTAAAATTATGGATAATAGCAGTGGAAAGAAAATAGTTTGGCCCATTGGGATTCTGTCCAGTCGGTTTGAAGGATACCGGGTTTATTATTGGAGTTCAAAGCAATGGGAGTGAATGGAACAGGGTTACCTGGGATGTTGTGTTGCATTGAATGGGATTGAATGAGAATTTGAAGTTTCCTGGGATTCAATGAGAGGTAATGGGATGGTTTTTTACTGTATAATGATAGGAAAAAAGAGCTATCCATTAGGATTTGGGGAGAGAACAGTGTCGTAGTGGTAATGTCACTGGATTAACAATCCAGAGGCCCAGGCTAATCCCCTGAAGCACAGGTTCAAATCCCATCATGGTAGCTGGTAGAAATTAAATTCAAAGAATAAAAAAAAAACAGACTTGAGAGCTAATCTCAGGAACAGTGACCATGAAACTATCATTCATTGTTGTAAAAACCCATTTATTCACTAATGTCCTTTAGAGAAGGAAATCTGCCATCCTTACCTGCTTTGGCCTACACGTGACTCCAGACCCACAGCAATGTGGTTAACTCTTAACTGCCCTCTGATATGGTTGAGCAAGCCACTCAGTTCAAGGGCAATTAGGGATGGGCAACAAACGTTAACCTTGCGAGTCACATCCCATGAAAAAAGTTTTAAGAGAATTATATAATGGGGAGGGATTTGTCCTTGGAGTCTATGTTTCTTCAAGGCAAGTTATGAGTGAAAGGATTCACATTTGTGTCTGATACTCTTTCTTTTTCTGTCCAGATGAAGTGTTGGTCAACATGATCTCAGAAAAAGTGCACCGAGTTCTACGGGTTATAGGTAGTCATGATTATTCTACCTGTATATTACACCACAGATGCTAGTCTAGAGAAGGACTGTCACAATCTCTGCATGTGCAACTGTCTCCACAGAGATCAACCAGACCCTGACAGATTTGCCCATCTTTTGGAACTGGCTGTATGAAGTAAAGCTTCCAAAATTGACCCAAGAGGGTGAGAAGATCTTTGCTATTAATATATATTTTTAATGATTGTTATAATTCCGATCACAGGTCCTAACTCAAGCCTCACGCATCGGCCACACTCACTAGGCACACGCTGCTGAGGTGGCCTCCTTTTGCCTTCCTCATGTTACTTTTTTTTTAACCTTCGGGGGTAAGAGTCTGCCAGCAACCAAAGCGAAATGTCTCCAGCTGTCCCTTTTCAGGGGTGGGAGGGGATGGAGATACCCACGTTCATCAGATGCAAATTAAACCGCTGGAGGTTAATCCAATATTGGGACCCAGTGCTCCATTATGCAGTTGCTGGGGCTGTCGGGAGTGAGGCTTGAACCCTTCACCTGCCTTTTGCCTGACCTAATATTTCCCTCTGCGACTGGGGTCTCAAATTTTGTCCTGGTAACGCTCCTGTCAAGCGCCTTGGGACATTTCATAACATTAAAGATGCTATAGAAATGCCAGTTGTTGTCACTGATAAGACTTTTCTTTCTTTTTTTCTTTTCTGCAGCCATGTGTGCCCCCAAATGCAGTGAGTAGATCTACAAGCCTCTTGAAAACTAGCTATGTTAGGGCACAATAAGCCTATCAGATATGAGGTGGAATGGGCAGTCCGAGAAGTCATGAGTTTAAACGTCCACTTTGAACTGAATTCATTGGAAAATTCAGTGTGTGTAGGGAAACTGGGTTTACACCGAGTCCATGGAGAGCAATATTGGGCAGGGGTGTAAAGCTGGGTGTTGTACCCTGTCCCGCGGGATTCTTGCTCAACGAGTGTACTTAAAATTTACACCATCAACCCCCCACGGTGCAGTACCGATGGCACCAAGGTAGAATCATCCGCTCTTGAGTCAAACAGACCAGGAAGATCCTTGGATTTAATCCCTGCTTTGTCCAGAGTGTCTTTAGTGGGATACTTTGATCCTTTCCCCGGACACTGGTATTTTCTTGTGGATTGTCCTGATGAGTACAAGATGAAAAACTTCGACAAAAAGTTTCTTTTTCCAGTGATCCTTTGATCTTTCGATGCCCATGAAGTGAAAATTGAAGCTTTTCCCCCATTGTGAAAGCTTTTTTTAAAAAATTGCCTCACCTTCCCATTTAAACAAAAAAATTGGCTCAAAAAGTGGAAATATGGGAAACGAGCAAAAGTGAAAGAGACTGTTGGGATTGCTCTTTCATAGAGCTAGCACAGGCATGATGGGCTGAATGGCCTCCTGCTGTCTATTGTGCTGTAGGGTTCTTATTCCACCTTGAGTCAAAGAGGAGGCAGGTCAAGCAACAATGGTCGGATAACTCTGCGGTGGCACAAGGAGGAGCCAAAGACCAGCCCCCCCCAGCACCCCTGTCACCATGTACTCGCAAGGAGGTGATGATAGGGGGTGGGGAAGGGTGGAAGTGATAGACTTTTGCACCCCTCACCGCAGGCTTCCCCCCCAATGCCAGACAGACCCAGGGGATTTATCACAAGGCGAGAAAGGACATCGGATTGCTACCCTAAAGTCAAACTAAAGCAAACTCTGAATTAACAATGGCAAATCCTGGGAAAAACCAGGTTTGCCAACCCTCCAATATTGTCCTGGACTCTCCAGGAATTGAAGATAATATCCCGGGCACCGCTGTGGGCAAAAAAACCGGACGAGGGGGAGAAAAAGAATCTGAAAAAAAGAATTGAGCACTTTTTCTTCACGTTCCTTTGCCGATTATTTATTGAAAACATTGGAGGTGGGGGAAGGAAAGGCTGTTTGACTGAGTGGAGCAGTTGGAAGCTTGTGGTGAAAGCTCCAGGAATATATCCAAGCAGAGTTGGGAATCCCTACGGGAAACACTCAACCGGTCATGCAACATCGGTGGAGAGAGAAAAAAAAAGAGTTAGCCAGAGGTTTTAGTCAGGAATCCCATGGGATCAGAATTACCTGGAAAAACTCAGCAGGTCTGGCAGCATCGGCGGAGAAGAAAAGAGTTGACGTTTCGAGTCCTCATGACCCTTCGACAGTTCTGTCGAAGGGTCATGAGGACTCGAAACGTCAACTCTTTTCTTCTCCGCCGATGCTGCCAGACCTGCTGAGTTTTTCCAGGTAATTCTGTTTTTGTTTTGGATTTCCAGCATCTGCAGTTTTTTTGTTTTTATCCCATGGGATCAGTTGGAAATCAAGCCCCGCCTGACATTGACTTCAAATGGAGGATAAAATCAAGAGTAAACATTAACATTGCACCCGATCCCATTGGGATTACAAATGGCCCCTCCCAGTTAACCCCACAGGTAACTCCCCTTTCCCGCTTCACAGATGCATCCTGACTTGCCAAGTGTTTTTCCCCAACACCTCCTCTTGCTTGGACAATCAGGGTAGGTGGAGAGGCGGTTGGGGTGGGGGGGGGGTGTTGGGAAGATGTCCAGCAACTTGCCAGTAGAACATCCTCCTGTGGTTTCTGGCTGTTGTTGACCCTGTGCTACGTTCTGTGTCTGTCCAGGGGACTCCACGACAGTTATAAATTGCACCACGTGTCTGGAGGTGGAGGTCAACTGCTGGAGGCTGAAGACCTGCTGGCCGAGTGAGTAAAGGCCCCCACCCAGGTCCCCCCACAACCACCCTGTTGTTTGACAAGAGGCAGATCCGCAGTTTCCCCAGAGACTTTGGTTTTCGGGGGTGTGGGAGGATATGGGGCAACCTCATTTGAGTAAAACTCTGTGAGCGTTTACAGGTGAGAGACTGCAACTGTGGAGCCCTGTGCACACTCGCTCGGTGGGAGGGAGGGAAGCCTGTGGAAGGAGTGGGAGCAAGTAGAAGACAGTTGTCAGGGATCGGGATGGGGAGAAGGCACTGGGTTGGATTGGTAGAGGGGTGAAGGTTGTCAGAGGGGATCAGGAGTTGGGGGGGTGTTGGTTGGGGTTGGGGGCATGGTGGTTTGGGTGGGCAGGAGGGGGGGTGGGGGGTAGCCTGAAACAATGGAGGCTCAAGGCATGGAAGAGCACCCATTGACCCAAAAGTAAACCTAAACTCACCTTCTAGCCCAGGATCCAGCTCCCGACAGGTATGCCTGATGGATGAGCCGATGCAATACCCCCTTACGCCTCTCCTTACCCCCTCCCAGCCAAGCCACCACCCCTGCACCCCCTCTACACCCCCCCCACCCCCCCACCCCCCACCCAAGTTCGGGCCTTCATTTGGAATTGCAGATCAGAGTGGGGCAGGGCTGGAAAGCAGTGGAATAGAAGGGGGTAAGCTGCTCTAAGGACAGCAAGGAAGGTTACAGTGCCTCTAGGCTCCAACTGCCCAACGCTGCATTCGTCCTACAGCCCCTCACATAGTCGAATAGTCCAGCTCTCATACCAGGATCATATTGTCCAAGGCACCAAGCAAGTTTTTCTTCAGGGCTGTGGGGAGGGTGTGGGTGATGGTGGGTGGATGTGGGGGTGCTTTGGCGGTGGTGGTGGTTGGGGAGAAGAAATGGGACTAACTGGATAGCTCTTTCAAAGAGCTTTCATGGGCACGATGGGCCGAATGGCCTCCTTCTGTGCTGTAAGAATCTAATGATTCATCTTGTTCTCCCAACAGACAGGCTAGACCTGAACGAAACCATCTATCTGATTGTCGGTCTGTCAGCAGGTTCGATTTTGATTGGGTGCATCACGTTTATCTTCGAGTAAGTTGAAGAAAGCTTACCATTGAATCACCTAGAAATAACAGCACTAGCAAAAGACCTTTCAGCCCAACAGGTCCGTGCTGGTATTTATGCTTCACTTGAGTCTCCCTCCCACCCTCTTTCCATCTCACCCTTTCTCCCTCATGGGCAGGATTTTTCAGTCAGCCTGTGGGAGCGGGTCCGACAGGCCGGTGTGTACAATGAAACACGATGATATCGGGCGTGCATTCCGATGTCATCGCGCAGTCCTGCGACATTTCGTTCGGTGGATGCTCGCCAGAGTTGGCTGCGCGCTCGCCAATGTGTAAACGGCCTATCGAGGCCATTAAGAAAGTAATGGATCTAATTGTTAACGCTACCCTTCCAACCTTACGGTTGGCGGGCAAGCAAAAAGGCCAAGCGGCGGCTTTCCTGTTTTTTAGGAAGATTCAGGCCCATGTGTTTATCTAGCCTCGCCCTAAATTAATCTATGATTAATCGTCTCTCTGTCTCTCTCTGTAATACACTGTAACCTCTCCAGTCCAGAATTTTCTGGATTATAGAATGACATTAGGATACCTAACCACAAGCACGTGAACCGTAAAACACCATAGATATAAATATTTAACCGAAGCGTGATCAAAATCAGCAATAAAAATAGTTTTACTTATCCAAATCCCGCATCTTCCACATTTCCACTCCCAATGTACTGTGCTAAAATGATGCCGTGGGGTGTTCAGAGCCTGCTCATAAGATTTCCAGACAACTGGTATTTCTAAACAACAGAATTCTGGACTGAGGAGGTTTCAGTGTATACAGTGTGTTGTTCAAGTTAAAACCAACAAGAAGATCGAACATAAATAAACCCACCATCAGGCAGCCCGACCTGATGGTGAATCAGCTCCCCCGTACAAACTGGGAAGGTTCTAGCCTCAATCCCCAGCCTCTGCTGAGTTAACCGATCTTAACCGGCAGCTGGGATGAAGCAAATTTTTTAAAAAAGCTCTCAGGATACTCATCCCATCCTCGTTTTCAATCACTCTACGGCCTCGCCAACCCCTGCTCCCCTCTCCCTCCACCCCTTCTCTATCTCTCTTATCTCCTCCGACACCACAACTCTCCGAGATCTCTGTGCTCCTCAAATTCCGGCCTCTTGAGCATCTCCGATTTCCATCGCTCCACCATTGGCGGCCGTGCCTTCAGCTGCCTGGGCCCTAAGCTCTGGAACTCCCTCCCTAAACCTCTCCGCCTCTTTCTCTCTCTCTCTTCCTTTAAGATGCTCCTCAAAATCCACCTCTCTGACCAAGCCTATTGCCCATTCATGTCGTTTGGTGTCAGATTTTGCTCTGGAATGTTCCTGTGTAGCACTCGGGAATATTTTTATGAAGTTAAAGAAGCCAAATAAATACAAGTTGTCATTATTGTTGCCAGTAAGGATGCAGTTTATTGCCCTGAGAAGGTGCTGGTGGGCCTTCTTGCAGCCCTGGTAGTGGTTGGCTGCAACTGAGGGTTTGGCTAGGCCCAGCCTGAAGGGCAGTTAAGAATCAACCAATTTGAGAATGTGACAGAAGTCACATTACAGGCCAGAGGTGTAAGAGTGAGTGAGTTTAGCCATCCATTTCAGTACAGTTCATGTGGGTTATGGAAGGCTGAGGCTGTGACTGAGGCACATTATTGGGACAGTGTAGAGGGAGCTTTAGTCTGTATCTAACCCCGTGCTGTACCTACCCTGGGAGTGTTTGATGGGGACAGTCTAGAGGCAGCTTTACTCTGTATCTAACCCCGTGCTGTACCTGTCCTGGGAGTGTTTGATGGGGACAGGGTAGAGGGAGATTTACTCTGTATCTAACCCCGTGCTGTACCTGTCCTGGGAGTGTTCGATGGGGACAGGGTAGAGGGAGATTTACTCTGTATCTAACCCCGTGCTGTACCTGTCCTGGGAGTGTTTGATGGGGACAATGTAGAGGGAGCTTTACTCTGTATCTAACCCCGTGCTGTACCTGTCCTGGGAGTGTTTGATGGGGACAGTGTAGAGGGAGCTTTACTCTGTATCTAACCCCGTGCTGTACCTGTCCTGGGAGTGTTTGATGGGGACAGTGTAGAGGGAGATTTACTCTGTATCTAACCCCGTGCTGTACCTGTCCTGGGAGTGTTTGATGGGGACAGTGAAGAGGGAGCTTTACTTTGTATCTAAACTCGTGCTGTACCTGTCCTGGGAGTGTTTGATGGGGACTGTGTAGAGGAGATTTACTCTGTATCTAACCTCGTGCTGTACCTGTCCTGGGAGTGTTTGATGGGGACAGTGTAGAGGGAGCTTTGCTCTGTATCTAACCCTGAGTTGTACCTGTCCTGGGAGTGTTTGAATCAAATCAGAATCACAGAATTATTATGGTGCAGAAGGAGGCCATTTGGCCCATCATGTCTGCACCAGCTCTCTGAGCATTTTAACTTAGTGCCAATCTCCTGCCTTTTCCCCATAACCCTGCACATTGTTTCTATTTAAATAATCATTCCAATGCCCTCTTCAATGCCTCAATTGAACCTGCCTCCACCACACTTCCAGGCAGTGCATTCCAAACCCAAACGACTCGCTGTGTGAAAAAGTTTTTTTCTCACCTCGTATTTGCTTCTTTTGCAAAACATTTTAAAACAGTGCCCTCTGGTCCTCGATCTGTTTACGAGCGGGAACAGTTTTCCCCCTCTACCCTGCCCAGCCCCCTCACGATTTTGAAAAATTTCTACCAAGTCTCCTCTTAGCCTTCTCCACTCCAAGGAAAACAGTCCCGACTTCTCTAATCTTTCCTCATAACTGAAGTGTCTCATCCCTGGAACCATTCTCATAAACCTCTTCTGCGCTCTCTCCAATGCGTTCAATTCAATCAATTCATTTGATGGAACAATGGCAGCTCTTTCAGTATTTTTCCACTTGAGCATAAAATTTTTATACTGATAGAAAACAAAATGAAAAGTAATTATTCTCATAAAACATTTTCAACCATCTTAGTCATTAAAACCTCACTGTATTTAACCGTATTGATGCATCCCAGTGTAGTGCGGAGGGAGTGCTGCACTGTCACTGCTTTTTGGATGCGAATCAGACATTAAACTGAGGATCTGTCTGCTCTCTCGGGTGGGCAGACAAGATCCCATGGCATTTTTCAAAAAAAGAGCCAGGTGCCGGGGTGGGGGGGGGGGGGGGGGTGCAGTGCGGGTGGTGGTGAGGGTGTTCTCTCTGGTGTCCTGGAGCCAAAATTTATCCCTCAACCAATTTCACTAGAAAAAGGATTACCTGGTCATTTTCGCATTGTTGTTTGTGGGATCTTGCTGTGCGCAACTTGGCTGTTGTGTTTCCAGTATTACGACAGCGACGACATCACAAAAGAGGTGCTTCATTGGCTGTAAGGTGCCGTCAGACTTCTTGAGATCACGAAAGGTGCTATAGAAATGCAAGTCTTTCTTCCCGACAAAAATTCAACAGTCCTGAAATGTTAACTGTTTCTCTCTCTCTCTCTTTCTCTCCCCCCCCCAACAGCTGCTGCCTGACCTGCTGAGTGTTTTCCAGCCTTTCATGTTTTTACTGCAGATTTCCAGCACCCACAGTGTTTATCTTTCATTTCATAATAAACATCCTTTCTCTTATGTGTTAAAATTACCCCTACAGAACAAGGAAACTACGACAAACTGCGGGATAAAGAGGTAGAATAGAGGGCTGAGGTTTTACTCACATGCCCTGTGTGCTTCAGAATCAAGTGGCAACACAAAAGCGGAACACACAGACAGGTTACGATGCTCTTCTGTTGTATAAATCCCAAATTACCTTTGTTGAATCAAGTAGTCACTCAAAAAAGTTAGACTAATCTGGAAGCGGTCCCGATTCACACATCAGCTGTGGGACGTTGTAAGAGATTTACATTATGCATATTGTAAAGAGCATGTGGACCTAGGCCTGCTATTGCCTGATAATATGTTTCTGCTGTTCTGCCTGTAACCCTCAAACTCCACAATAAATGAAACGATACAATATGTTTACTGGCAGTGTTTATATAGACCAGGCTGTGACTATTCATAAGAAACACAAGAAATAGGAACAGGAGTAGATCATTCGGCCCCCGAGCCTGTTCCGCCGATGTGCTTGTGTTTCGAATTCCACGTTCCCACCTACCCCCAATAATCTTCGATTCCCTTGCCTAACAAGAATCTACCTCCACCTTAAAAATATTCAGTGACCCCCCCCTCCACCGCCTTCTGAGGCTGAGAGTTCCAAAGTCGCACAACCCTCTGAGAGAAAAAAATTCTCCTCATCTCTGTCCTAAAAGGATGACCCCTAATTTTAAACCAGTGCCCTCTAGTCCTGCACTCACCCACAAGAGGAAACATCCTTTCCATGTCCACCTTGTCAAGGCCGTTCAGGATCTTGTATACTTCAATCAAATCACCCCTCACTCTTCTAGACTCCAATGGAAACAAGCCCAGTCAGAGAGGATGGGCTGTGGGGAGTTAACATTGTGGCTCATATTATCTTAAGGAGATTGGAGAAGGAATTTGGTTGAATAAGAACAAAAGAACTAGTGTTTGTGTAGTACCTTGCATAATCTCAATACGTCCCAAACAACTTCACTGCGAACAAAGTATTTTTGAAACTGTAGTCACTTATAACTTAGGAAACCTGGCAGCCAGTTTGGGCGGGAATGGGAAGAAACCCTATCTTTGTTTGTCACCTCTAGGCTTGACTATTCCAATAGTCTCCTGCTTGGCTTCCCACCTCCCACCCTCAACAAACTTCAGCTCATTCCAAGCTCTGCTGCCTGTATCCTAACTCGCAACAAGTTCCATTTACTCCTCCCAGTCTAGCATCATCTCAATTTTAAAATTCTCACCCTCGTGGTCAAATACCTCCACAACCTTGCTCTCCCTTACCTCCATAACCCTCCAAGATCTCTGTATTCCTCCTACTCTGGCCTCTTATGCATCCCTGATTTTCATCATCTCATCAAATTCCCTCCTATACCTCTACACCTTGCTCTCCTCCTTGAGGGGGCTATTTGACCAAGCTTTTGGTCAACTGTCCTAATATCTCCTGATGTGACTCAGAGTCTAATGTTTTTGAAGAGAGTGCAGGAACAGAGAGACCTGGGGATGTATGAACATTTATTATGAAAGTAGCATAATAAATTGTGAATTATTGTTAAAAAAGTATAGTAACATTTAGTATATAATTATTAAAGTTCACATGTTATAAATCAACATATAATAGAAAATGAAAATCTGGATTTTTAAATACTTTGTAAAAATGTTATTATTTTATGTACTCACCAGTACATTAATTCATCTGATCTTTGGCTTTATTAATAGAGCACAAAAGCAACTACATTATGCTAAATATTTATAAAGCACTGTCAGGCTTCAATTCCACTGGATGTGGAAGCAGATTCAATGACAATTTTCAAAAATAATTAGATAAATAATATGGGGAAAGAGCAAGGGAAAGGGATTAACTTGATAGCTCTGCCAAAGAACCATGAATCTTACAGCACGAAGGAGGCTATTTGGCCCATCATGTCTGTGCTGGCTGTTTGGTAGAACTAGATTAATCTCACTGCCCCTGCTCTTTCCCCATAGCTCTATAAATGTTTTCCCTTCAAGTATTTATCTTATTCTCTTTTGAAAGTTATTATTGAATCTACTGCCACTGCACTTTTAGGCAGTCCAATTCCAGATCACAACAATAAAAAGCGCTCTCTCTCTCTGTTCCTGCACCTCTCCCCCAATGGTTCCATTTAGTTTATAATGCCACTCCTCATTCTTTCTACCGGAATAAATCACTTAACGTTTCTCTGTGTTAAATTTCATCTGCCTAGTATCTACCCATTTCACCAGTCCTAAGTCTTGTTATGTTCTGTTTCTGAGTTTTGTGTCAGAGTCAGCTCATGCATGATTGGCTGAATAACTTCCTTCTGTTCTGTGTCATTCTCTGATTCTAAATATTCCAGTGAAGAGTCTTGAGATGTTTTTAACTATGTTAAAGATGCTATATAAATGCAAGTTTTCATTTTGCTAACTATTCCCCGAAGATCTTTTAAGTTTTAATGCTGCAGTATCCCACCATTGCCACAAGATGGTCCTCTTGCACAGAAAATGCTAAAAAGTTAGCTCAGCGCTTTGCAACCTATTTTCCAATCCGACCCCATTTTAACCCTTGAAGATTAATGTGACCTCAGACACTCAAAAAACAAAACACCAATAAAGCAGCACACTAAGAATGAGTATATTATTAAAGTTCACATATTATAAATCAACATATAAAATACATCATTTAAATATGAAAATCTGGATTTTCAAAGCACTATACAAAAATATTATTATTTTATGTACTCACCAGTCCATTACTTCATCTGAGCCACTCCGGTTCACGGACTTTGGTCAAGGAAGCAGTGGTGGCTTCTGTTGGGGCCCAGGTCATTCCACAGCGCCATGGTGATGGGCTTGGGCTCAGACAGGCTGCAGCTCAGCAGTGGAGGCATTGCCGCTGTGTCCATGGTCAGAGCCAGACTTTGAGACTCAGTAAAGAGGCCAGGGCAGGAGCCATGGCTCAAAGAGAGAGAGATGGTGACCAAGAGTCGAGCAGGGCAAGGGTGGGCCGGACACCACCTGGGCCTCGGTGTGGTGTGGGGCGCATTCGTTATTTCTATGACCCCAATTCTGATCGTGACCTACAATTTGGGAACCACTGAGTGAGCTCAATTCTTGACTTCTCCCTGGGCGAGTGGCAGAATTTCAATTCTCCGATCTTAACAATGAGAGTTGGCAGACTGTTTGACTATGAGGCAAGCCCGGCCCTTGTACTCACCCAATGGTTACACACTCCATAGTCTCCAGCATTCCTGGGATGAACGTTCCTCTTCCAACTATGGAGGCCAACTGTACTGATTGTTGTCCCACACATGGTCAGCTGACTCAGCACGGACTGGACACTGAATAGGCCCCTTCTAATTTAAATGCCTGAGTACTATAGCCTTAGCTCAGTGGGTAGCACTTTCACCTGAGAATCAGGAGGCCATGCATTCAAGTTCCACTCCAAAGACTTGAGCATTAAATCCAGGTTGACACTCCCGGTACAATACTGAGGGATGCTGCCCTCTCAGAGGGCAGTTTTGAAGGAGTGCACCACTGTCGTAGGGAGAGGGAGCACTGCACTGTGTGGAGGGGCAGTACTGGGGTTGCGCTGCACTGTCAGAGGGTCAGGACCGAGAGAGTGCTGCACTGTTGGAGGGTCAGTACTGAGGGGGTGCTGAACTGTCAGAAAGTCAATACTGAGGGAGTGCTGCACTGTCAAATGGTCAGTACTAAGGAAGTGCTGCACTGTTGGATGATCAGTAATGAGGCAGTGTTGCGCTGTTGGAGGGTCAGTACTGCGGGAGCATTAAACTGTCAGAGGGTCAGGACCAGGAAGGGGGCACTGTCGGAGTGTCAGTACTGAGGGAGTGCTGCACCTTTGGGAGGGTCGGTCCTGAGGGAGCACCGCATTGTTGGAGATTCCACCTTTCAGATAATATAATAAACTAAGGCCCTGTCTGCTCACGCAGGTGGATGCTAAAGATCCTGTGACAATATCTGATGACTAGCAGGGGAGTTCTGCCTGGTGTCCAGTACAGTATTTATCCCTAAATCAAAATCACTAAAAAGCAGATGATCTGATCATTATCTCACTGCTGTCTGTGAGATCTGCTGTGTTGTGCAGCACAGAGGTGACCATTCAGCCCATCATGCCTTTGCTGCCCCATCAAAGTGCAATCGAATTAGTCCCACTTCCATGCACTCTCCCTGTTCCCATCACATACACGATGGGCTGAATGGTCCCCTCCTGTGCCGTATTGTGCTGAAATACTGCGGGGTAGTCCTGCCAGCCCCGAAAGTGCAGGGAAAAGGGTCGGGCTGTTGGCACGCCGAACGGTGCCAATATTTCTGGGCCACACCCCCCTTCACTCTCAAACTCAGCTGGGCCCGAATATTCAGCCCAATATTCCAGCTGAGGCCTAACCAGTGTTCCATGAAGGTTTAGCATGATTTGCTCCTTGTACTCTCCATCTCTATTTATAAAGCCTGGGATACTTTAGTCTTTTCAAACAGTCTTATCAATGAGCCCTGCAACGTGGTGTATGTGGACCCCAGTTTCCTGGCTCTTTCTTCTATATCGGACTGTAGGCGAAATGGACTGGGGAGTTCTCAGGGCTGTGGTGTTCCTGTAGCTGCAGCGAACTGGGAAAAGGGTAAACTCAACTCTTAAAGCTTCACTGCTTCCCCCCCCCCCCCCCAATCAAGAGACCGCTGCCAGCTGTTTCTCAGCTGGATAGAGTTACCACTGGGATAGGGTTAATCCACCAGCTGGCAGCCTCAGGAAGTTTCGGAGATCCTTCCAACAGCTGGGGCTTCATCGTCAGGGGAGGTGAAACCCAGCACGGCCCAGAGACCCAAAAATAGCCCCTTCTTGCAAGCAGAGCCGCACACTGGTGAAGAGCAGCGACTGACCACCATGGCTCTGCCACTTCTCCTGATCCTCTGCTTGGTGCTTGAAGGTAAGACTCATCATCACTCAGTTGAAATAAAAAGGAAACCCAAAGGATTTAAGTGAATTATCCTTCTTGTGTTCACATTAACGTTAGAAATAAGAGTTGCGCATTTGTTTCTCGAAGGGTTTCATAATTCTTGCATTTGAAGGTTTTAGTGCATAGGACAGGAATTAAAATGTCAAGAATGAACCCAAGTTGGCTACCGGTAGGTAAGCAACTTAATGGCAAAGATATTGGTAGATGGTGATTAAGGAGAGTGAAAATAAACTCTTATGTGGTATCTAAACGAAGTGGAAAATGAACTCTAAGTGGTATCTGACATTTGCTGAAAAATAAAATAGCTTACTTACATTTATATAACTGTACTTCATGGTCTCAGGATACCGCAAGGTACTTTACTGCCAGTGAAGTACTTTTGAAATGTTGTAATGCAGGGAACTAATTTGCACACAGCAAGATCCCACATACAAGAATGTGATAATGACAGCTTAATCTGTTTTTTTTAAAGTGATGCTAATTAGGCTTAGAAGGCTTCCCACATCTAGGGATGTGTGAGGCAGACAAAGCACATGTTTTACATTTGTTTTTCTGTAGCTTGTTTTCCCTGGGACACATTGCTTGCCCAAAGGCAAAGGCTATAAGCTTGAAGGGTCTAATTCCACGTCAAGCAGGGCTGACCAGGAGTCTCTGCTGCTCTTATCATCTGCCTCAAGTCCTGGAGTGGGACTCGAACATGGTGCTTCTGGTATCAGGGGTAGAAAAGCTACCCACTGCACCACGTGACCTCCTGATGTTGATTGAGGGATAAATATATATTTTTTAAAAAGCAGTTTACAAAGTGGGAAAGTTTTGAAAGCAGTCAGTGCAGGATTTGAACACTTTTGATAACTAGTCATAACAGCATATTCACTATATTCCTGCACCGTTATACTTGCCAAGTTACACTAAGCAAATATTAACGGTTGTGTTGGGCAACATTGTGTATGTTAACAGGTCTATACCTGCCTGTCAGAGATTGTTCCCAGAGCCAGTGGATAATTGCATTGCTGGATGCAGACTAGAAAGTCCCACGACAAGTATTGGTGTCCACCGAGTGGTCTGGTTTCAGCCAGTTGTCAGTAAAAGAGCTCGCATATCTGGCGCCTTTCATGGCTTCAGGATGTCCCAAAGCACTTTTCACGCAATGAAGACCCTTTTGAAATATACTCCGTGGGGATGTAGGAATCACGGCAGCCAACATTGCTGCTGTGGTTGAATCTTAAATGCTGGAGTCACATGTAGGCCAGACCAGGTAAGGACAGCAGATTTCCTTCCTTAAAGGGCACTAGTGAACCAGATGGGTTTTTACAACAATCAGCAATGGTCTCATGGTCATCATCATCTGCCATGGTGGGATTCAAACACAGGTCCCCAGAGCATTACCCTGGGTGTCTGGAGTACCAGTATAGTGACAATCTGTTATAATGATGTTGGTACAGGGATAAGTATTGACCTAACATCCTACAGCTGGCAATGCAAAGCCAACTCTGCCAAATTAACTTCAGCACCATGCTTGACGTGGTCAGGTTGGTCAATTTTTACACAGCCTTGTTCTGGCCGCTGCTGTTCTGAGTCTCTAGCCTATCGGTGTGGTTTTTCACATTTTTGGACCTCACCTCAAAGCCTCAAACCAATTGTGCGGGGTGGGGAAGGGGGGAGTGGTGAGTGAATGGCGAGGGGCAGAGGAGGTCAGAATTTCCCACCGGTCAGAAACAAAAATCTATTGGCTCATCCCATCACCTTGAGCTGGATCCAAAAGCTGGACTTGTGTGATGGTTAGGGTAGGTGGGGGGGGGGGGGTGGTGGGGGTGTCACAGTGCCACCAACTGTCTATTTTGAACAGCACTCTCAGAAACACAGTGATACACTACACTGCAGAATGACTTCCATGTCTGCTTTTCGACACAGGATCAGCTCTTGATGGCTTCTGAGGGTATTGTTAATTTTTTTCCCTCTTTATTCTTTCATGGGATGTGGGCATCACTGGCATTTGTTGCCCAACCCTACGTGACTGTCTCACAAGGCCATTTCAGAGGGCAGTTAATGTCAGGAGTCACGTGTAGGCCAGATCAGATAAGGATGGCCAATTGCCTTCCCTACAGGGCACCAGATGGGTTTTTGTGACAATCGACGATAGTTTCTGAAGATTAGCTTCATATTCCAGATTTATTAATTGGCGGCTGCTGTGGTGTGACTTGAGCCCATGTTCGCAGAGTATTAGCCTGTCTCATTATGTGGCTTACTAGTACAGCAACATTCCCACAACGCCACTGCCTCCTCTGTATGTGTAGGGGCCATCTGCACAGGAATTATGTGGAATTTACAGCATAGAAGCAGGTCATTTGGCCCAACTGCTGTGTTCCTGCCTGAATTCTCCACATGAGCTGAAGATGAAGAGAATGCGAAGAATGATAGGACCAATTGTTCGAGTCAACGTTCTCCTTCTACTCACTGCATGGAAGATGGGCTAATGTTGCCTCCCGATAGCATTCTCTTACCTTCTACAATGGCTGCAAGCAAGAGAGAGGGACCAACATTTGGTTGCCTTTCAGCTAGGTAGGGCATCATCACAGGCCTTGTGTAGAGACCCAAAGACTCAAGAAGCATAGGAGGTCATTCAACCCCTCAAACCAATTCCACCACCATTCAATTGGACCACAGCTAATCTGTATCTTGACTCCCAGGAGCAGTAAGTCTACTGAGGGAGGGATGAGAAGGACATTAAGTGGCTCCTGGCATGAATTAATAGCACCACTGGACTACACAGTCTTCCTCCGCCCACTCACCATGGATCTTTTGTGAACTCAGAATCTAAGGCCCCTTGGTTGTGGAGTCTGGGCCTTTTTTGTGTTGACCTGCAAATATTAATGTCGGAGGGCTATTTTTGCAACAATACTTCATTTCTATTTAAATCTCGCGAGGAACACTCAACAAATATAGACCTGCAAGCATTAACAAGCCAGTGTCGCCTTACATTAATCACAGAATGAAGGCAGGTGTTGAAGGCCAAACTTTAGCTCATCTGCCCAAACAGGCCTTTCTCCTCATTACATCTGAAACCTCAAAAGTGACTCCATGCTGACACCCAAACTGTGCTCACGTTCCAAGTGTTGATCCTTGTGTGAAGAAGTTGTTCCTGGCATTGACTTTTAAGTTTCTCTTACATCAGGTTGAGCGTACATAGGACTAAAGAGCAGGAGTAGGCCATTTGGCCCTTCAAGCCCGCTCCACCATTCAATAAGATGATGGCTGATCCGCTTGTGGTCTCATCTCCACTTTCCTGTCTACCCCCCATAACCCTGACTCCTTTGTCTATCTAAAATCTGTCTACCTCTGCCTTGAATAAATTCAATGACCCAGCCTCCACTGCTCTCTGGGGAGGAGAATTCCACAGACTATTAGCCGCCTGAGAGAAAATATTTCTCCTCATCTCAGTCTTAAAAGGGAAATCTCTTATTCTTAAACTGTGTCCACCTCACAAATGGAAACATCCTCCCGGTATCCACCCTATCAAATCCCCTCAGGGTCTTATATGTCTTAAGATCACCTCTCATTCCTATAAACTCCATTGGGTACCTGATCAACCATTCTTCATATGCCCCATGTCCTATTGTTAAGGTTTACCATGCAGGAATATTTTGGATTTTGTTTGTCTATAACGTTTAATCTATGAGCCATCCCCCAACCCCGTCAACTCACCTACTTCCAGGGTTGAAGAAAGAATTTCCATTTCTAACAGCACCTTACAGGACTTCAAGCCAATTAAGTACTTTTGAATCTTAGACACTGATATAATGTAGGAGCCAATGTTCCCATGTCTCTACTGCCCCTGCCTTCTAGATGGTAGCGGTTGAGGGTTTGGAAGGTGCTCAGGAACCTTGGTGAATTTTTACAGTGCATCTTGTAGATGGTACACACTGCTGCTACTGTGCTTCGGTGGTGGAGGGAGTTAATGTTTGCTGATGGGGTAGAAATCAAGCGGGTTGCTTTGTCATGGATGGTGTCAAGTTCCTTGATGTGTTGTGGGAGCTGCACTCATCCAGGCAAGTGGGGAGTATTCCATCACACTCCTGACTTGTGCCTTGTAGATGGTGGACAGGCTTTTGGGGAGTCAGGAGGTGAGTTACTTGCTGCAGGATTCCTAGTCTCTGATCTGCTCTTGTAGCCACAGTATTTATATGGCTAGTCCAGTCCAGTTTCTGGTTGATGGTAACGCCCCCCCCCACCCGCCCCAGGATATTGATACTGGGGGATTCAGTGATGGTAATGCCATTGAATGTCAAGGTGCGATGGTTAGATTCTCTCGTCGGAGATGGTCATTGCCTGGAACTTTTGTGGTGCGAATGTTACTTGCCACCAGTCAGCCCAAGCCTGGATATTGTCTGGGTCTTGTTGCATATGGACATGGACTGCTTCAGTATCTGAGGAGTCACAAATGGTGAAGATTGTGCAGTCTTCTGTCTTTCTATCTAGACTTGAAGCAATCACATATCGAAGGCATCATTTTCTCCAAAGTCCCCAATTATGTGATTGATCCAGGCCTTGGATAAGTCCAAATTGATCTGGAAGAGTGGATTTCTGATCCATGGTTAAAATTTTAGAATTGCAGGTTCCGTTTTACAAAGTTGCTGAAATCCAAGATGCTGTATGTTTGAGAACAAAGGGTTTTCCTGCATTTGCCAGTTTTGTCTAGTTCCCACAGTAATGGTGTTGGGGCTCAGCATTGAAAACTATGGCTACCTGGACTGACTGAATAAAGACCTCCCTGCTTCAGTGCTATGTTCTAGGGTCATGCAAGCGTTGAATGTTGGCACTTGCTGGGTGCTGAAAGCTGCTTCCTCAGTCACAATTGATTTTTGAATTAATTTTTTTTTCTTTGTTCGGAACGAGCTTGGGTGCCACGTGAGTAGACAGCTGACTCCGGAATCAGGTTTTGAGAGACTGCAATCTTAACCGGCAATGTCTAACCACTGCAGCAGTTCAAGGTTTCTCAGGACTTGCTGCATCCAAGAATTGTGAAGTTTTAACTCACCGTTGCTGGGCCTGCTGACTCTGCACTCTCTGGGTATTGAAGCTGGATTTCCACGGGACCCATATGGAGTCTTCTGCTGTAGTGAGGGATTTTAAGTTCTGCCTTCAGTCTCCAAGCCTTTCTTTGGAGCTTTCTTGTGGTGATTTTCTTCTGCACCCTTGCCTCTTGAGCTTTTCTTCAGGTCAGAATGCTTCTTCGATTTTTTTTCTTCAGTTTTCCAGGACTGTAATTTTTTCTGCAGTCTCTGCGTGGTTTTGGGTTTTCTCATTCGCTGCCATCATGTTATAAGGTGCTAGGTATCATTCTGTAGGTCTTAATAAGGTCTTTGTAGTCTTAGGTACTTCAACAGTAAGTATTTATTAACTATAAGAACTATGTACATGTACACAGTAAAGAGTCCAAGCTAGGAGCTGTCTCCGTGCTTGCTTCTACACATGGCTCTCTCCAACACTATACTGACCTATGTGTGTGGGCCATGTGTTCTCTTTCATCACCGAGTGGGTGATACTGTACTCAGTCCCATGGTAACCCTTTATGTGCTGGTCCTTTTTACTTTATACTCCCCTTATGTGAGGAGACGGTAGAGTAATGGTAATGTCACTGGACTAGTGATCCAAAGGTGCTAATGCTTTGGGGGCACAGGTTCAAATCCCACCATGTTAGAATTTAAAATTAATTCTGTAATTAAAAGCTAGTCTCAGTGATGGTGACTATGAAAGAATTGCAGTAAAAAATCGATCTGGTTCAATAATGTCCTTTAGGGAAGGAAATCTGCCACCCTTACCTGGTCTGGCCTACATGTGATTCCAGGCCCTCAGCAATGTAGTTGTCTCTTAGCTGCCCTCTGAAATGGCTTTGCAAGCCACTCAGTTCTCAAGGGCAATTAGGGATGGGCAACAAATGCTGGCCTAGCCAGTGATGTCCACATCCAAATAAAGAATAAATAAACATATGCTGGAAATTTGAAGTAAATTAATCTCTAATTCATCTACAGCTAGTTCAAATATAGAAGAAAACCTTTTGAATGAGTTGATGGCCAACTATGATAAGAGAATCCGTCCAGCCAAGTTTTACGGGGATATTATTGACGTGACGCTGAAACTTACACTAACCAATCTCATCTCATTGGTAAGGTACTCTTAGCAACTGCATTAAAGCATCAACATTATCAGTGTGTTTGAATGAATTTGAGACTGCTCAGTTACCACCATGATGCCTCTTCAGATGTCTGTCCACAGTCAACTAATTCAACTAAAAAAAAGAGATGTAGAATTCGACACATCTCGTTTTTCACCAATACTCGAGCTCTGTACTAGCAAATGTCTAATTCAACTCATTTAACCCATCCAATGTAATCGATTCAACTGCAACTGTTCAATCAAGCCATTTTACCCCTTTCACTTAGCGAAGAGAACCGGAAGGATAAAGTGACATTGGAATCCCTGACAGTATAGAGATGATAGATGAGGTCCTTGACACTACTAAGAAAACATGAGCCAATGTGCTCAGTTTCCAAATTTGCAAAGCTCCTGACATTAAGTTTTCTGCCAAAGCATAAGCTAACTGTTATGACACGGCAGTTGGTAAAGGCTGTGTTGTTTAAATCCCAGAAGGAAACTTGTACAACTGTCATAACCTTATTTTCAATTGGTATGTTTGAGATGCAGCTCTGAATTCAGGAATAAGACCACCAAGCCTCAAGAGGTTTTTTTTATACAAAACGAAATTAAACATTTATTAATTTAACAACAAATTTAAACACATACATATGTCTACAAATTACTACCATAGTAACTTTTAAACAAATCCCCAAATTAATCACTCCCACGTAAATCTTCACCAAGGCAATAACAACCCCTGGACTTTAAAGAGACACCAGGCAAAGCATATTTGACCTTATGAATTCAATATGAGGTCCTTTGCAATTTGGTTCCTTTGTAGTTGTAGGCCCACAGGCTGGTTAGATCTTAAATGCCCCTGACTCACACACACAACTCCTTTCTGTTTATACCCAGCTTCCCCTTTGAATGTTAAATTTCCATCGTATTACTAGGCTTTTTAATTTTACCTCTCCTAATCCTTTCATTCCACCAATTTTAGTAATATAAACAAATTGCTTGGTGTCCTCTAGCTAGGTGCAAGATTTCACCCATTCATTTGAATGGTTTATTCAACAAATGTAAATGTACTCTACCTTTAAACTCCTTATGTTTATCTAATTAACTACTATACATTAAAGCACCCAGACTATTTGTCTTTAATCCAATTAAACCACACACAGACACACACATAGACACAGACCCCTACTACAAGCCCAATTTAAAAATAATTTCCAATAACATTATTGACATTAATATCTCTTCATGACTAACTCAAACAGTAACATCCTTTTTTAATTTTTAAACAGAATGAAAAGGAGGAGACACTTGCCACAAACGTATGGATTGAAATCGTAAGTATTATTTGGCCAGTTCCATGACAGTTAGGCAGTAGAATGCACAGACTGTGCCTATTGTAACCTTAAAGTGACAAGATTAAGGTCGGTATAACTCAAAAGTGAGACCATTATTCAAGTTGGGAGTTTCAATAAAACAATTAACCCCAGGGAATGATTTCTAGTTTTTTCATGTACGAAGGTTGCTTTGAAGAAATGGGACAGGAAGGCTGGATAAATATGGCTTTGTATTTCCTTTCTTTTTAATAGCAATGGCAAGATTATCGTTTATCTTGGAATAAGTCCAATTATGCTGGCATTGACCTGGTCAGAATCCCTTCCTCCATGGTCTGGCTTCCTGAAATCGTCCTTGAGAACAAGCAAGTATCTTACTTATGTGCTTCTTCTACAGTCAACTCCTAGCTCACTATTATACCCCAGTTCACAATTACCCAGAGTGTAACACGCTCTCCTAGCTCACTATTATCCCAAGAATAACACTCTCCCAGCTCACTATTGCCCTGAGTGTAACACACTCCCAGGTCACTATTACCCTGAGTGTAACATTCTCCCAGTTCACTATTACCCTGAGTGTAACACACTCCCAATTCACTATTACCCTGCGTGTAACAGTCTCCCAGCTCACTATTACTCTGCATGTAACACACTCCCAGTTCACTGTTATCCTGCATGTAACACTATTACTCTGAGTGTAACACACTCCAAGTTCACTATTACCTTTAGTGTAACACTCTCCCAGCTCACTATTATTCCGAGTGTAACACTATCCCAGCTCACTATTACCCTGAGTGAGTGTAACACTCTCCCAGTTCATCATTACCCTGAGTGTAACACACTCCCAGTTCACTATTAACCTGAGTGTAACACTCTCCCAGCTCACTATTACCCTGAGTGTAACACTCTCCCAGCTCACCATTATCCGGAGTGTAACATTCTTCCATTTCGCCATTAACCTTAGTGTAACACACACCCAGTTCACTATTATCAAATGTAACACTCTCCCAGCCCATTATTACCCCAAGACTAACACCCTCCCAGCTCACTATTAGGAATATAAAACACTATATTAGCATGTGATACTATCAGAATGATATAAGATTTTGTAGTGTTCTGACTGTTGGGCTTTTTCTCTCTCTCTCTCTGTAGTGTTGATGGTCAGTTTGAAATTGCTTACTACGCTAACGTTCTTGTCTACGATAATGGCAATATCTATTGGCTGCCACCTGCTATATATCGTAGTACCTGTCCAATTGCTGTGACATTCTTCCCATTTGACTGGCAAAACTGTTCCCTCGTCTTCAGGTAGGTGCCCAAGGCAAGCTTTAGATTCCAAATAAAGAGGATGCAAGTTAATAATCCCATGCACCGCAAATGATTTCCTCTTCCGAATTCATTCCCACCCTATCTGCCACTGGGGGTACTGCCACAGCTGCTCGCTTCCTAGTTACTGGGTCACGGTCTAGAAAATCTTCAGCTCATTGTCATCAGAATGACTGATCCGTTTCAGGTACTTAATGCAATAGTTTAAGGTTTGTAAAGAAGACAGACCTTGCATTCCTATAGCGCCTTTCACAACCTCAGGACATTCTGAAGAGCTTCATAGCCAATACAGAGACTTGAACGGAAAATCTAGGCTGACACGCAGTTTCCAGTGATGAGGTAGTGCTGCACTGGGCGAGGTGCCATCTCTTTCAGGTGAGATGTTAAGCCAAGGCTCTTTGAGGTGGATGTAGAAGATCCCATGGGACTATTTGGAAGAAGAGCAGGGCAATTCCCTCAGGTGTCCTGGCCAATGTTTGTACCTCAGCACCAACATCGCCAATAACAGATAATCTGTCATGACAATATTGCTGTTCATGTTACCTTGCTGTGTGCAAATCGGCTGCCATATTTACGACATGACAGCAGTGGCTTTACTTCAAAAGGTGCTTCACTGGCTGTGAAGAGGACTGAGGTGTCATGAATAATCACCTTTATAAATCTATGATTAGGTCTCAGCAGAAATATTGGCCCTGATATTTATTGGAAGGGTGGTGCTTCGAAGGCGTTTACCTCTTCCACAAAGCAGCCCTGGCCTATCTTCAGCTGCCAGGTTTCTAGAGGCTTGGGAAACGTAGCTTCTCTGTGCTAAACCTGGAAGACTGGTTAAGTAAGAGGCACAGGTCCTAATTATAATATTTAAATGACCTGTCTGCTGAGAGAGGATTGGAGGTGGACTGGGATTACGTTTGAGATTGTTAAAATTTTTACATCCCACCTGAACCCCAGCCCACCTGATTTGGGGTTAAAATTTCTCCCCTTGTGTGTAATTCAGGGTGTCTCATTCTTTTTTAAAGAAGGCCTTGCAGAGGGTGAAGAAGCTGGGATTGCTCTCCTTCGAGCAGAGAAGGTTAAAGAGAGATTTAATAGAGGTGTTCAAAATGATGAAGGGATTTGAAGGAATGAGTAATTAAGGACAAACTGTCGATATATCAGAGACACACATACAAAGATACGAATTAGGAGCAGGAGTAGGCCACTTGACCCTTCGAGCCTGCTCAGTCCAGTGAGATCGTGGCTGATCAATTCTACATTCCCCACCTCAAACCCACATTCCCACCTACCCCTGATAACCGTTCACCCCCTCGCTTATCAGAAACAAAACTACCTCTTTTTTAGAAATATTCAAAGATCCTGCTTCAACACCTTCTGAGGAAGAGAGTTCCAAAGGCTCGTGACCCACTGGGAGAAAAAAAATTACCCTCATCCCTGTCCTAATTGGGTGACCCCTTATTTTTAAACAGTGACCCCAGTACTAGAATCTCCCACCAGAGGAAACATCCTCTCCACATTGACCCTGTCAAGACCCCTCAGGGCCTTAAGATTCAAGATAATTGGCAAAAGAACCAGAGGGGAGATGATAATTTTTTTAAGACAGTGAGTAGCCGAGGTCTGGAAAACACTGCCTGAAAGGAAGGTGCAAGCAAAATAGAATTGGATAAATACTTGAAAAGGAAAAATCTTTCCGAGCTACGGGGATAGAGCAGGGGGAGTGGGACTAATTGGATAGCTCTTTCAAAGAGTTGGCAGAGGCACGATGGAACGAATGGCCCTCTTAATGGCCGTTAGATTGTATGATTGACACCGTATAAATCTCAGCTCTTTTTCTTTGCCCTAGAAGAAAGTGCAGCCTAATAATATAGGCAATGAGTCTCAAAGGATAGTAAATAGGGTAAAGAGGAAATATCTTCACATCCTTTAGAAATTCCAATGCGGGCTTGAGCTGTTATGAAATCCCTTTGCAAATGAAAACTGACCAGAGCTAGCTGGTTAGTGAAACGGAAGCCAGGGAAATAGGGAATTGAATTTCTTCTAGTCAAGGGTAGCCAAGAATGTGAGCTTGCTATAAATGTCTTTATTTGCATGTTACCAGATACATCTGCCAGGTCACTGGATTAAAAACTTGGTTAGACCACACTTGGAGTACTGTGATATCAAGAGACTGGAGAGGATGCAATAAAGATTTACAAAAGATGATACCAGAACTGCAGGGTTATAGTTATCAGGAAAGACCGAGCAGGGCGGGTCTCTAACCCCTTGAGAAGAGAATACTGAGGGGTGAAAATACGGATCTTTAAATTTATGGAAGGGTGCACACAGGTTCCACTTGTCCACTTGAAGGACAAAAGGTCATTGACATAAGAAAGTCAGCAAAAGAAGTCAATGAGGAATCTCCAAAGAAACATTTTCACCCAGAGATTGGCGAGAATGTGGAACTCACTACCACAGCATGTAGCTGAAATGAGTAGGGTATAGGCATTTAAGGGGAAGCTGGGTAGGCACGTGAAGGAGAAAGAAATACAGGATTCCGTTGATAAGATTTCAATCAGGAAAGATCGGAGGAGCCGAGTTCCCAGTTAAGCAACCCCCTCGTTTTAAAATTTTCAGCTTTGTTTTCAAACCCTACCGCGCCTTCATTCCTCCCTCCCCCAATTTCTGTAACCTCCTTCAGCCCTACAGCTCTCTGAGATATCTGCGCTCCTCTGATTTTGGCCTCTTGAGCATCCCCGATATTAATCAATTCACAGTTGGTGGCAGTGCTAAGGCCTCTGGAATTTTCTCCCAAAATTTCTCCACGTCTCTCGCCCCTTAAGAAGCTCCTTAAAACCTACCTCTTTGACCATGTTTTTGGTCATCTGCCCTAATATCTCCTTAAGTTTGCTTGATAACGTTCCTGTGAAGTGACCTTTTATTACATTCAAGATGAGATATAAATACAAGTTGTTGTTGAATGGTTTGTTTCTGTGTTGTATGTTCTATGTAATTCTATGATAGTTCAGGGCAGTCACAGATAGGTCATTGGTAACTGGAAACCTTCCAACATTTTGGATTTGCTGCGCATTAATGTTCGGGCAGCTGCTGACAAAGGAGGGCCAGCTAGAACTTAACTCTTTCCTAGGTAATGCCCTACTCTTCATATCAACGAACTGCTTGTGTCTATGAAAAGCAATACGGTTCATTACAACCTGCCCCACATCTCCCAAGATCAGCTAACTTGGCACGGTTCAGGGATTGTAATGGGATCATTCCCAGTCTTTGTCTAGTGGCTGAACCAGCAGGGCAGTGTGTGTGGTTTTATTCTACACACAATCTAACACATAAATTTAAGAATGTTACTAAAAGAACAAGCTAGGGATTTAAAAAAATAACGTGTGCGGTTGTTATCTGCTATTTCTGGCCCTTTGCGCATCCCCACTTTTAATCACCCAACCATTGTGGCCATGCCTTCAGCTGCCTTATCCCTAAGCTCTGGAATTCCCTCCCTGAACCTCTTCCCCCTTTAAGACGCTCCTTAAAGCCGACATCTTTGACCCAGCTTTTGGTCGCCTGTCCCTAATATCTCCTTTTGCAGCTCAGTGTCAGATTTTGTTTGACCCTGCCCCTGTGAAACACCTTCAGACATCGAGGGCCCTATATAAATGCAAGTTGTCGTTGTTGTTGTTGCTGTTGTTAAGACGGGATGTTTGCCAGGATTTTCCGGCCCCGCCTGCAGCGGGAATTGTCGCGGGCAGGATGGAAAATTTGACGGACCAGCCAAAGGAATTTCTGGTCTGGCAGCAGGTGGGACTGGAAAATCCCGGCCTTTGTGTCTGACCAGAAACAGTGAGGGAAGCAAGGTCCTTAATGTGGGAGAAGACAGGGTCATGGGTCTAAGCAGACCCTTTTTCAGGAGGCGGCCTCCATGGTGTCCAAAAGGCACTCGAGGGCTGCAGTTTTCTTGTCATTCGGGGGCAATGTCTTGTTTGCTGCAGTCCTGGGCTGGAAGCACTGAGCACAGCCGTGCTTTACATGTGGTGCCTGGCGTGATGAAGCGGCGAGGTGATGGTGTGGCAGGTGAATCAGAGCCCACCCAGCATTGAAATGGTGTGTATCCTGGGAATGCATAATTAATATGGTGGGTTTGAGACGATAAGGTATGAAAAGCTGCCACTACTGCACTTATTGCAAATCTGGGATGATTTCGCCCTCTGTTTGGGCTTCCAGCCCAGTTTTTTTCTACCTTGTGTTTGTTTTAACTCCCCTTAAAGAGTTGTAAAACCTCATTATAATGCAGGCATCTTTTAAAGCGAAACTCAAGTTTCCCATTTTCTTAACGAACAAATACAGAAACACAAATCAAACTTAACCCTAAAGCTAAAACTCATTCCTAAAACCTACAAATAAAAATATAACTTCCTCAAACTAACTCTAGTTCCTAACAATAAATCCTGTATTAGTACATGTAGTAGGAATAGGAGGAGGCCATTCAGCCCCTCAAGCCCATTTCACCATTCAATAAAATCATAGCTGATCTGTAACTCAACATTTGACAAATATTCTTCTAAACCCTTACCCAAACAAAAATCTGGAGACTGTTTTACCACACTGGTCAGACTATATCTCACTGAATGGCAGAACAGACTGAGGCTGATGGCCTGCTCTGTTCCTATGTCATTGCAGGATACCAGGCTGTGAACCATGGATCTCAGGGCTCCAATGTAGAATGTCAGAGGCTATTGAGGCTCTAATATAGGGTCTCACAGGATATTGTGAGGTGATGGGACTGGGCTGTGATAAGGGACCTCACTTGACTCGGGTGTGACATTGGACTACGGGACATTGGGGCTATGATGAAGGATACTGAGGCCTTCATGTAGAAGATGCCAGAACATCAGAGAGTGATGCAAATTCTCAATGGATAATCCAGCATGATATATTTTGGATGGTGAGCTCTACATTCACTATCCTTCTAGTAACATTCAAGATTTCATCTGTGCAAGCCTCCAAAGGGTTGTGATGGATTATGGTGGTGTTATGGTTACGTTACTGAATGAGTTATCCAGAGTTTTGGGTTTATAACCCAAATAATAAGCAATTCCTAATGTGACAACCTGAATTGCTCAACTGATTCCTGGGATGAAGGGGTTATGTAGTGAGGAAAGGTTGGGCTCACATCCGTTGGAGTTTAGAAGAATGAGGTGATTTTATTGAAACATATAAGATCCTGAGGGGTCTTGACATGATGAGTGCTGAGGGGATGTTTCCCCTTATGGGAGAGACTAGAAATAGGGAACACAGTTTAAAAATAGGGGATCTCCCATTTAAGGCAGAAATGAGGAGTGATTTTTTTTGCTGTCAGTGGGTCGTTTGTCTGTGGAATTCTCCAGCCCAGAGTGCAGTGGAGGCTGGGTCATTGTGAAAATTTAAGGCTGGGTTAGATAGCTTCTTGACTGACAAGGGAGTTAAAGGGTATGGAAGGTAGACAGGAAATTGGAGTTGAGGCCACATCAGATCAGCCATGATCTTATCGAATAGACGAGCAGGCTCGAGGGGCCGAATGGCCTGCTCCTAATTCATACGTTTGTCTGTACCTGGTCTAGCCTACATGTGACTCCAGTCCCACATCAACATGATTGACTCTTAACTGTCCTCTTAAGCCACTCAGTTACAAACAGGGATGGGCAATAAATGCCAGCCTTAGTCAGTGATGCCCACATCCTGAGAATAAATTATGGTTTAGTTTTGAACTGAAAATCCAACTGTACATAATTTTTGTCCTGCCGCCTTCAGGAGTTACCATTACCACCGGTTTGGGAGGCTTGTGTTTGAGGTCGGCAATGGGTGTGCTCAACATCAATGTGTCTTGCATGTAGGAAAGTAGTGGGGGAGGGGGTCTTTTCTCATTCTTCGTTACAGATGTATGTAACCAAGCTAGGGTTATAAAGCTTTCAGGGAAGGAGAAAAGGAATTGATCAGGAAAAGACATTAATTCTGTTTGGTTTTCAGGTCCCAGTCTTACAATGCCCGTGAAATTAACTTGGAGTTATCGGAAGAAGAAGGAAAGTTGATCGAATGGATTCATATAGATCCTGAAGATTTCACTGGTACAGTTAAATAAGGCTGCTAGATTTTCTTTTACGTTTTACCTTTAGGATGCTAACTCCAATTTGATCTTACAGTGTTGCTTATTCACCATCCCCAAACATTATATTATATTGAAAAATAGGTAAAAACAGAAATTGCTGGAAAAACTCAGCAGGTCTCGGCCGCATCTGTGGAGAGAGACACAGAGTTAACGTTTTGAGTCCGTATGACTCTTCTTCTGAAGAAGGGTCATACGGACTTGAAACATTAACTCTGTGTCTCTCTCTCCACAGACGCTGCTGGACCTGCCGGGTTTTTCCAGCATTTTCTGTTTTTATTTCAGATTTGCAGCATCAGCAGTATTTTGCTATGACCTATTTTTTCCCCAGGAAGTACAGATTCTGTCCCTCGCTTGCCCTGTGACCACTCTCACCTGATCCTAGATGGTTCTGTCACTTCTTCCTCCTACCTGTGATCTGCCCAGATCTGCTGGCTCCTGACTGTGAGCTACCATCCTGGCTCTGACTGTCCTGTGGCTCTCCACCATTTTCCCAGTTTCAATTAGATTACCGCTTTGCAATCATTCCACAATCTCTAAACCTGTCAATATAATTCACTACCAGGTATCTATGCCTGTTGTGTAATTCAATGTCAGATATATGTTAATGTCTGCATAGGTTGCCATCACTCACTGTGTACCCCACTATCGGATATTTTTATTGTATATAGAACTCACTTCCAAGTATCCATTAATCCATCCATAACTCACTCCCAGATATCCATTAATCCACATAACTCAACCCCAGATATCTATTATTCCATAATAACTCACTCCCAGATATCCATTATTCTGTCCATAACTCACTCCCAGATATCCATTATTCTGTCCATAACTCACTCCCAGATATCCATTATTCTGTCCATAACTAAACCCCATATATCCCATTAGTCCAGATAACTCAACCCCAGATAGCTATTATTCCATAATAACTCACTCCCAGATATCCATTATTCTGTCCATAACTCACTCCCAGATATCCATTATTCTGTCCATAACTCACTCCCAGATATCCATTATTCTGTCCATAACTCACTCCCAGATATCCATTAATCCACATAACTCAACCCCAGATATCTATTATTCCATAATAACTCACTCTCAGATATCCATTATTCTGTCCGTAACTCACTCCCAGATATCCATTATTCTGTTCATAACTCACTCCCAGATAACCATTATTCTGTCCATAACTCAACCCCATATATCCCATTAGTCCACATAACTCAACCCCAGATATCCATTATTCTGTCCATAACTCACTCCCATATATCCATTAACCCACATAACTCACCCCCAGCTATCCATTATTCCATATATAACTCACCCCCAGTTATCCATTATTCCATATAAACTCGCCCCCAGCTATCCATTATTCCATATATAACTCACCCCCAGCTATCCATTATTCCATATATAACTCACCCCTAGCTATCCACTATTTCATATATAACTCACCCCCAGCTATCCATTATTCTATATATAACTCACCCCCAGCTATCCATTATTCCATATATAACTCACCCTCAGCTATCCATTATTCCATATATAACTCACCCCCAGCTATCCATTATTGCATATATAACTCACCCCTAGCTATCCATTATTCCATATATAACTCACCCCCAGCTATCCATTATTCCATATATAACTCACCCCCAGCTATCCATTATTCCATATATAACTCACCCCCAGCTATCCATTATTCCATATATAACTCACCCCCAGCTATCCATTATTCCATATATAACTCACCCCCAGCTATCCATTATTCTACATATAACTCAATCCTAGATTTCCATTATCCTATATCTAACTGAATCCCAGACATCCATTTCCTTTTATCAGAAAATGGGGAGTGGACAATAAAGCACAAACCAGCAAAGAAGAACATTAACAGCCACTTCACATTGGATGATATCGAGTACCAGGAGATTATCTTCTTCCTGATCATCCAGAGGAAACCGCTATTCTACGTCATTAACATCATTATTCCCTGTGTTCTCATCTCATCACTGGTAGTTCTGGTCTATTTCCTTCCAGCACAAGGTAAGGAGCCAAATGGTTTACCTGGACATACAAATTTGTCGGGCAGGAAAAGATTGGCTAGGTCATCAAACCTGCCTCACATCAGCCACGGTTTCAGATCCTCTTTCTTCCTGGCTGTGTTGGGGTTTTCGGGGAATTTCTCAGGATCTGGTTTCAACTGTGATGCCTTCCCAGGATGGAGTAGCCAAATCCTTTCCCAGCCTACCCGCTCCCCTTCCCCCACTGGCCAGTGGCTGGTTTTCTGGTTGATGCTCTGTTCCATGATAAAACAGTGCCTTCAGGAGAGATTGGGAGAAAGTTTGGGAGGGTTAAGGGAGGAAGAAGATATCTTTCTTTCTTAGGGACTATTCTTAAAAAGTCAACCAGTGTTGATTGTATCATTAGGAAGAAAGGGAAGGCGTTGTAAGCAGTGCCTGAATTAGTATAAGTACAGATGAAGCAATGAACCAGGTTTGATTTAGTCCCATTACATAATGAGATCCAAATCTTCTCTTCCTCCTCCAATGATGTTGTCAGCACTTAGACTCATAAGACATTTACAGCACAAAAGGAAGCCATTCGGCCCATTGTGTCCAAGCCAGTCAACAAAGACCTGACTTCACTAATCCCATTTTCCAGCGCTTGGCCCATCACCCTGGAGGCTATGGCAACGCAAGTGAATATCTAAACACTTCTTAAATACTACAAGAGTTTCTGACTCAGCCACCCTTTCAGGCAGTGAGTTCCAGACTCCCACCACCCTATCTATGCCGCTCAATCCTATACACCTCTATCAGCCTTCGCTGCTTCAAGGAAAACAACCCCAGCTTATCGAATCTTTCCTCATAGCTCAGACCCTCCAGCCCAGGCAGCATCCTGGTAAATTTCCTCTGCACCCACTCCAGTGCAATCACCTCCTTCCTATAATGTGGTGACCAGAACTGCACAGGTCACATAGGACAGGTGGAGGCCATTCAGCCCCTCTAGCCTATTCCACCATTCAATGGCTGACCTATATCTCAAATTTATTTATCCACCTCAGCTTTACACCCATCACAATTCTTACCCAAACAAAAATCTATTAATCCCGGTCTTCTAATTTCCAATTGCCAGCCAGCGTTCACCTTTTGTCGGGGGTGTGGGAGGGGCGGTTGGGGGGGTGGGGTGGGGGGTGGGGGGGGGGGGGTGGGGGGCGGTGGTGGGTGGTGGTTGTGGGAGGGGGGTGGTGTGTTCCAGATTTTTATATGTTTCTGTCTATTCCCCTTTGTTCCCCATCCAACACCAAGTTCTTGACCTGTCCAGGGAGAGTTACAATAGCACAATGTAGAATAAATGTTCCTTCCACCATCCAAACGGAGAAAGGCTACCTAGTGCAAGGATGTACAAGTTCTAATCACAGTCCATTCGTCGAGCCCTCAGATCTCTGGTGTGGGAGCCAATGAAGGTAAAGTGACCAGTCTGGAACTGGACAGTCCAGTTTCCAAGATAACCTTGAGGAATGAAAGCTGCACATATATCTGAGTGGGCCCGTTCTCAGTTCAACCATTTAGGAAAGAGGTTATGTTCATGCACTTCGAAGATCCTTATTTTAAATGATTCCTCCTCCCCTCCCTAGTGAAAGTCCTAGTTGAACAAAGGGACACAGATATGTGTTTGAATGTAAGAGATTCAAGGTGGAGAGCAAGAGAAACGATTTAACTCAGTGTGTTGTGAGGATGTAGAATTCACTGTGGGAGATAGTGGCTGAAGCAGATGCCATGTTAACATTTCAGAACACATTAGTTAGGTGGCCAAAGAAAAGGAGGATGAAGGAACATGGAGACAGAGTAGGGGCACATGCATGAAATCCTGGTGAAAAATAAGTAAAAAGTATCATGTCAAATTAAACTTTCCTTTATTTTATCTATATACAGCTGGGTGTCAAAAATGTACGCTTTCCATATCTGTCCTGCTGGCTCAGACCGTCTTTCTGTTTCTGATTGCACAGAAGATTCCAGAAACATCATTGAATGTCCCACTCATTGGAAAGTAAGTGATGTAGGTCTCATTTTTCAGCTATAGCAAGTTGTTAGGATTGGAATCCTGTTCAACACTCCTGCCCACCCCCCAACCCGTCCACACCCACTTCCTTCCCCAAAGTTCCAAAGGGCACGGTTTGGTGCAGTATAGGCCATGGACCAAAAGATTCAGGGTTTGATTTCTAGTCTACACTGACAGCCAACCTCAGTCTTTGCAGCCCCAGGAGAGTAAGGGGAGAATAAACAGCCAAGGTTCAATCTCTTAACCCTATTGGAAAATACATGTAAATGAACTTAAAGCAAGGTCAGCTTTAGGCTGACAGTAATATTAGGATATTAAGAACAGGAAAAGGGCTTTCAGTCCCTCGAGCTGCTCCGTTATTCAGTTAGATCATGGCTGATCTCCACCATTGCTCTATACTCCTTCATAAGACCATAAGACCATAAGACATAGGAGCAGAAATTAGGCCATTCAGCCCATCGAGTCTGCTCTGCCATTCAATCATGGCTGATAAGTTTCTCAACCCCATTCTCCCGCCTTCTCACCGTAACCTTTGATCCCCTTACCAATCAAAAGCCTATCTATCTCGGTTTTAAATACACTCAATGACCTGGTCTCCACAGCCTTCTGTGGCAATGAATTCCATAGATTCACCACTCTCTGGCTAAAGAAGTTTCTCCTCATCTCTGTTCTAAAAGGTCTTCCCTTTACTCTGAGGCTGTGCCCTCGGGTCCTAGTCTCTCCTACTAATGGAAACATCTTCCCCACATCCACTCTATCCAGGCCTTTCAGTATTCTGTAAGTTTCAATCAGATCTTAACCTTAATACTCTTCACCAACATAAATCCATTAATTTCAATTTTAGAAAGTTCCACTTGCCCCCCCAGCATCCATAGCCTTTGGGGACAGAATTCCAAATTACCACAACAAAAACAACTTGCATTTTTATCGAGACTTTAATGTGGTAAAGCATCCCAAGGCACTTCATATTTTGGCAGATAGAGAGATAGAGTGACTGACAAGCTAAAACTTGGTCAAAGTGGCAGGTTTTAAGGAGCATCACAAAAGGGGGAAGAGAGAGGTGGCGAGGTTTAGGGAGGGAATTCCAGAGCTTAAGGCCCAGGCAACTGGAGGCACAGCTGTCAATGGTGGAGCGATTAAAATCAGGAACACACAAGAGTGTTAGGGAAGGAAACAGTTAACTGTCAAGCAGTGTTTAAGTGAGCAATTGTAAGTTAACAAGCTAAGTACTTCATTTGGCATACATAAAGGGAAATCAGGTGAGGCAATGTGTCTGTGGAGTTTTGTGTGGTCAGGATAAAACTCTGTTGGGAGAAGTCAAGGCTTGGTCTCTGTCTTTGTTATCAAGCATAGAATTTAACAGAAGCCAGAATTGAAGGAGTGCAGAGATCTCGGAGAGTTGAAGTGCTAGAGGAGGTTAAAATACATTTGAACATACAAATTGGGAGGAGTAGGCCATTCGGCCCCTCGAGCCTGCTCTGCCATTTGACAAGATCATGGATGATCTGACTGTGGCCTCTGCTTCCCTGTCTGTCCCCTATATCCTTTGCCTCACTTGTCAGTCAAAAATCTAACTCAGCCTTAAAAATACCCCTGCCTCTGAGACAGGGAGGGGCTGCAAGGCCATGGGGAGGTTGACAATCCCACCATGTTATAAAACTAAATCTGGTGACCTAGGAGCTAACACCAGAATGATGACTCTGCAAAGCTGTTGCAGTTGTGAGATTCTAATAGGATAGGGAACCTGCCACCCCAATCCTCTCTTAATGGCCTCTGAAGTGACATGGTAAGCCACTCAGTGGTGCTGCAAAGCAGATTGTGAGGGTAGGGAGGGTGCAAACTTATACCCTTCCATTCTGTAACCTCGCACTTTTGGATGAGATGACAAGTTCTTTTCATTGCAGACTTTACAATAAAGTCAATGTCTCAAAGGGAAAGACAACTGCTCAATTTCCACTGCCTAGCTTTTTAAGAACTTATTAATACTCTCAACTCTGTACAGTATCAGTCATTGGGACAGAGCTGCTGATACAAGCTGGAATCGCTCACCAATTATAAGCAGAATGACAATGATCTTAATCTTGGTGTTGATATATATGGTGTACCCCATGAGTAAGTCCGGATAGTGAGGGTCAGAGATAAAAACAAAAAAACTGCGGATGCTGGAAATCCAAAACAAAAACAAAAACAGAATTACCTGGAAAAACACAGCAGGTCTGGCAGCATAGGCGGAGAAGAAAAGAGTTGACGTTTCGAGTCCTCATGACCCTTCGACAGAACTTGAGTTCGAGTCCAAGAAAGAGTTGAAATATAAGTTGGTTTAAGGTGTGTGTGTGGGGGGCGGAGAGAGAGAGAGAGGTGGAGTGGGGGTGTGGTTGTAGGGACAAACAAGCAGTGATAGAAGCAGATCATCAAAAGATGTCAACAACAATAATACAAAAGAACACATAGGTGTTAAAGTTAAAGTTGGTGATATTATCTAAACGAATGTGTTAATTAAGAATGGGTGGTGGGGCACTCAAGGTATAGCTCTAGTGGGGGTGGGGAGAGCATAAAAGATGTAAAAAATAAATAAATAATTTTTTTTCTCCTTTTTCTCTTTTTATAATGGAAATAGGTGGGAAAAGGAAAATCTATATAATTTATTGGAATTTATTTTTTGTTTTTATCTCTGTGTTTAATTGACTGCCACTGCTCTTCAAGAAATGCCTACCTCCTTGAAGAAGTTCTGTTCCTCTCTGCGACAAGATTTCCGTATCTCTCTTTTGCCCTGCTCACCTTCCTTGCTTTCCATTTCCCTCCTGGTGTTTGACAAGGTGTTTACTAAAACCCGCTTTCACAGCCACATCTCCTTTCTCAGTGACTGTCTCCATCTCCGACTTACCCCACGTGGATTTCAACTGAAATTCCATCCCTCATGTTTCGAACCCACCCAGGATTACAGGTATCTCCGGGACATAAAACGTTTCTCGGACTGCTGTTCCCGTCACATTCTGAAATCCACACTCAGTGCCATGCGCCACCATATGAACACACTCGACCTCTCCCTCCAGCAGCACACTACCCTTTTTCAAAGCTGCGTGTGCCCCCAGTTTCATTTTATCCTTCGACTCATCTGACGCCTCAACAAGAAACTTTTTCTCTTTCTCTCAAGTGCTAAGGAACGCAAGCTCCAACAACTCATCGACACCAACACCCATCTAGGACCCTCCACCCCGGCCTGTCCCTCCGTCCCCACCCCATCTTCCAATCCCAGCCCCAGCCGTGTATTCACTATACCCCCTGACCTTCCCCTCTCTGATGCTGAACGTTCAGTGCTCAGCAAAGGACTTAGTTTCATATCCTTATGCCCTCACCTCAATGAATTTCGGGCTCAGCATGATGCTGAACTCTTCTTCCGCCATCTTCGTCTCCGGTCTCACTTCTTTGGGCAGGAGTCCTCTCCCAGTTCAACGGATCCTTTTACCCATCTCCAATATTCTCCCTCCACCTGGACCCCTCCCTCTGGATTCTTACCTTCTCTTGATCTTTTCATTGAGAACTGTCGGCACGACATTAGTCGTCTCAATTTCTCTGCTCCTCTCACCCATTCTAACCTGTCTCTCTCTGAACTTACTGCACTTCATTCTCTCAGGTCCAACCCTGACATTGTCATCAAACCCGCTGACAAGGGTGGTGCTGTTGTTGTCTGGCACACTGACCTCTACCTCGCGGAGGCTGAGCGTCAACTCGCAGACACTTCCTCCTACCTCTCCCTGGACCATGACCCCACCACTGAACATCAAGCCATTGTTTCCAGGACTGTCACTGACCTCATCTCCTCTGGGGATCTCCCTCCCACAGCTTCCAACCTGATAGTCGCCCAACCTCGGACGGCCCGCTTCTATCTCCTACCCAAAATCCACAAACAGAACTGCCCCGGTAGACCGATCGTCTCAGCTTGCTCCTGCCCCACAGAACTCATTTCTCATTATCTTGACTCCCTTCTCTCTCCCCTTGTCCAGTCCCTTCCCACCTACATCCGTGATTCCTCTGACACCTTACGTCACATCAACAATTTCCAGTTCCCTGGCCCCAACCGCTTCCTCTTCACCATGGAAGTCCAATCCCTCTACACCTCCATCCCCCACCAGGATGGTCTGAGGGCCCTTAGCTTCTTCCTCAAACAGAGGCCCGAACAATCCCCATCCACCACTACTCTCCTCCGTCTGGCTGAACTTGTTCTCACGCTGAACAATTTCTCCTTCAACTCCTCTCACTTCTTCCAAATAAAAGGTGTGGCTATGGGTACCCGCATGGGCCCCAGCTATGCCTGTCTCTTTATGGGGTATGTGGAACATTCCTTGTTCCAGTCCTACTCCGGCCCCCTTCCACAACTCTTTCTCCGGTACATCGATGATTACTTCGGTGCCGCTTCATGCTCTCGTCGGGACTTGGAAAAATTTATTAATTTTGCTTCCAATCTCCACCCCTCCATCATTTTCACGTGGTCCATCTCTGACACTTCCCTTCCTTGACCTCTCTGTCTCAATTTCTGGTGATAGACTGTCCACCAATATCCATTACAAACCCACCGACTCCCACAGCTATCTCGACTACAGCTCCTCACACCCCGCTTCCTGTAAGGACTCCATCCCATTCTCTCAGTTCCTTCGCCTCCGTCGCATCTGTTCTGATGATGCTACCTTCAAACACAGTTCCTCTGACATGTCCTCCTTCTTCCTTAACTGAGGTTTTCCACCCACGGTCGTTGACAGGGCCCTCAACCGTGTCCGGCCCATCTCCTGCGCATCTGCCCCCACACCTTCTCCTCCCTCCCAGAAACATGATAGGGTCCCCCTTGTCCTCACTTATCACCCCACCAGCCTCCGCATTCAAAGGATCATCCTCCACCATTTCCACCAACTCCAGCATGATGCCACCACCAAACACATCTTCCCTTCACCCCCCCTATCGGCATTCCGTAGGGATCGCTCCCTCCGGGACACCCTGGTCCACTCCTCCATCACCCCCTACTCCTCAACCCCCTCCTATGGCACCACCCCATGCCCACGCAAAAGATGCAATACCTGCCCCTTCACTTCCTCTCTCCTCACCGTCCAAGGACCCAAACACTCCTTTCAAGTGAAGCAGCATTTCACTTGCATTTCCCCCAACTTAGTCTACTGCATTCGTTGCTCCCAATGTGGTCTCCTCTACATTGGAGAGACCAAACGTAAACTGGGCGACCGCTTTGCAGAACACCTGTGGTCTGTCCGCAAGAATGACCCAAACCTCCCTGTCGCTTGCCATTTTAACACTCCACCCTGCTCTCTTGCCCACATGTCTGTCCTTGGCTTGCTGCATTGTTCCAGTGAAGCCCAACGCAAACTGGAGGAACAGCACCTCATCTTCCGACTAGGCACTTTACAGCCATCCGGACTGAATATTGAATTCAACAACTTTAGGTCGTGAGCTCCCTCCCCCATCCCCACCCCCTTTCTGTTTCCCCCTTCCTTTTCTTTTTTTTCCAATAAATTATATAGATTTTCCTTTTCCCACCCATTTCCATTATAAAAAGAGAAAAAGGAAAAAAAAATTATTTATTTATTTATTTTATTTTTACATCTTTTATGTTCTCCCCACCCCCACTAGAGCTATACCTTGAGTGCCCTACCATCCATTCTTAATTAGCACATTCTTTTAGATAATATCACCAACTTTAACTTTAACACCTATGTGTTCTTTTGTATTATTGTTGTTGACATCTTTTGATGATCTGCTTCTATCACTGCTTGTTAATCCCTACAACCACACCCCCACTCCACCTCTCTCTCTCTCTCTCTCTCCGCCCCCCACACACACACCTTAAACCAGCTTATATTTCAACTCTTTCTTGGACTCGAACTCAAGTTCTGTCGAAGGGTCATGAGGACTCGAAACGTCAACTCTTTTCTTCTCTGCCAATGCTGCCAGACCTGCTGAGTTTTTCCAGGTAATTCTGTTTTTGTTTTTGTAGTGAGGGTCAGCGTGAGTGGACTTTGGGGAGGGGCGGGGAGGAGAATTTTAAAAAATTATTCATTTACGGCACGTGGGCATCACTGGCTAGGCCCAGCATTTATTGCCCAGCCCTAATTGCCCCTTGAGAAGGTGGTGGTGAGCTGCCTTCTTGAACTGCTGCAGTTCCTGTGATGTAGGTACACCCATTGTGCTGTTAGGGGGTGGTGGAGGGGAGTTCCAGGATTCCGCCAATGTCATCCTGCCCCCTGATAGAAGTACACACTGGAAACCTGGCTGATTCCCTCTGTCCTAGAGCAGAGGAACCAGGATTAATTGTAATAATAGCACTCTCCCTTTGAGCCAGAAGGTTGTGGATTCAAGTGCCACGCCAAGGATTTGAACACAAAATTCAGGATGATATTTCAGTGCCCAGTATTGAGGGAGTGCTGCACTGTCTGACATGCCATCTATCGGATGAAATGTTAAACCTCTCTGGTGGATGTAAAAGGTGCCTTGGCATTATTTCAAAGAAGAGCAGGGGAGTTCCTCCTGATGTCCTGCTCAATATTTATCCTTCAACCAATATCAAACTTCTGTACCCAGGGAGTGGTGAGAATGTGGAACTCACTATCACAGGGTTTGTTCTAAGGAAACATATACTGGCATTGGAGGCAGTCCAGAGAAGGTTCATTTGAACACACAACCAAGTTTGCTCTCATCCTTGTCCGATATCCATAGAGGAGTCACAGTGGTTCGGAGCAGCTATCTCATCCGTAGTTGATAGTGCCATGATCCTCCCTTCCAATAATGTTGTGCAAAGTGTCACAGATCATCCGACTGATTTTGTTGGAAAAAAAATAAAGGCTTGCATTTATATAACACTTTTCATGGTTGCTGGACGTTTTAAAAGAGCTTCACAGCCAATAAGGTAGTCTTTGAAGCGTGGTTACTGTTGTCATGTAGGAAACCAATTTGCGCACAGCGAGCTCCCACAAACGGCAATGTGGTGACTGGATAGTTTGTTTTTGTTGCAGATATTTAATATTTGTGATGATTGTCTGTACATCGATCGTAACAAACTGCGTCATCGTCCTAAATGTTTCCCTGAGGACACCAAACACCCACAGCATGTCTGAGAAGATCAAACATGTAAGCAATTTTGCAATCATTTTCCCAAAAGAATTATGGCTGGAGGTTTTCACACATCTTTCTCACCAAGTGTTAATTGTTGTGCATATTCAACTTTTTAAGTGTTAGTCTTCTTCATCCTCACAAGGGGCCGATGTCTAACCTTCAGAACTGATTCATTCATGCAGCCACCTCCTACCACGTTGGAGACTGATCCACGTTCTAATTCTGCGGTAGGAGAGGGTCATGAAGATTCCTCTCTTCTGCCCCCTCCCCCCTGGGTGTAAATCCTGATTTACAGCCAAAAGAAAGAAAAGGGTATGTAGATTTGTGTAAAGTACCATAGAACCTCACCGCATAGAGGAGGCCATTTGGTCCAACTTTGCAAAGAGCTATCATAAGAACATAAGAAATAGGAACAGGGGTAGACCAATCAGCTTTTTGAGCCTGCTCCACAATTCAATAAGATCATGGCTGAGCTTCTTGTTTTTCGATTTCCACGTTTCCATCTAACCCCGATAACCTTTGATTCCCTTGCCGAACAAGAATCTATCTACCTCTGCCTTAAAAATATCCAATGGTCCCCCCTCCACCACCTTCTGAGGCAGAGGATTCCAAAGTTGTACAACCCTCAGAGAAAAAAAATTCTCCTCATCCCTGTCCTAAAACGTCAACCCCTAATTTTAAAACAGTACCCCACTAGTTCTGGACTCACCCACAAGAGGAAACAATCTTTCCACGTCCATCTTGTCAAGGCCGTTCAGGACCTTGTATACTTCAATCAAATCACCCCTCACTCTTTTAAACTCCAGTGGAAACAAACACAGTCTGTCCAACCATGGCTCATAAGACAACCCACTCATTGCAGGTATCAATCTAGTAAACCTCCTTTGAATATTCTCCAATGCATTCACATCCTTCCTTAAATAAGGAGACCAAAACTGAACATAGTATTCGAGATGTGGTCTCACCAATGCCCTGTTTAACTAACTGAAGCATAACATCCTTACTTTTATGTTCAATCCCTCTCATAATAAAGGATAGCATTCTATTAGCCTTCTTAATTACTTGTTGCACCTGCACACTAACTTTTTGTGACTCGTGTACTAGGACAGCTAGATCCCTCTGCATCTCAGAATTATGCAGCCATTCTCCATTTAAGTAGTACTCTGCTTTTTTGTTCTTCCTACCAAAGTGAACAACTTCACATTTTCCCCACGTTAAGTTTCATTTACCAGATCTTTGCCCATTCTCTCAACCTGTCTATATCCATCTGCAAACTCCTCATGTCTTCTTTACAACATACTTTCCTAGCTATCTTTGTGTCATCTGCAAATTTAGCTACCATGTCTTCACTCCCCTCATCTAAGTCATTGATGTAAATTGTAAAAAGTTGAGGCCCCAGTATAGACCCCTGTGGAACTCCACTCGTCACATCCTGCCAATCAGAAAAAGACCCATTTATGCATACCCTCTGCTTTCTGCCAGCCAGCCAATCTTCAATCCATGCAAATATGCTATCCACTACACCATGTGCTTTTGTTTTCCATAATAATCTGTGATGTGGCACCTTATCAAATGCCTTCTGGAAATCCAAGTACAGTACATCTACAGGCTCCCCTTTATCCACTGCTCATGTTACTCCCTCAAAAAACTCCAATAAATTGGTTAAACCTGATTTTCCTTTCACAAAACTGACTCTTCCCAATTGCCTTGAGCTCTCCTAAGTTCCCAACTATAACCTCCTTAATGATCGATTCTAATAATTTCCCAACGACAGACGTGAAGCTAACTGGTCTATAATTTCCTGTTTTCTGCCTCCCTCCCTTCTTGAATAGAGAGGTTATATTTGCTACTTTCCAATCTGATGGAACCGTTCCAGAATCTAGTGAATTTTGGAAAACTAATACCACTGCCTCATTAACCACCTCTTTTAAGACCCTAAGGTGTAGTCCATCGGGACCCGGAGACTTTCCAGCCGGCAGCTCCATCAATTTGCTCAGTACCATTTCCCTAGTGATTTCAATTTCACCAAGTTTCTCTCTCCCTTTCACCTCCTGATTCGCAGCTATTACTGGGACTAGCCAACTAGCCCCACTGTTCCTGTTCTTAACCCCAGTAAATTTGCTCCCTTCATGTATTTATCCAATTCCCTTTTGAAAGTTACTATTGAACCTGCTTCGATCCCTCTTCCAGGCATTTTATTCCAAATCACAACTCGGTGCATATAAAAAAAATTGCTCATCTCCCCTCCACTTATCTGTATCTGTTTGTAGCCTCCTTGTGTCCTCTTCACAACTTACTTTCCTACCTATCTTTATGTCATCAGCAAATTTGGCAAAGATCCCTTCAAGCCCTTCATCCAAGTCATTTATATAAATTGTAAACAGTTGAGGTCCCAGCATTGATCCCTGTGGCACACCACTTGTTACATCTTGCCAACCTGAAAAAGACCCATTTATGCTTACTCTCTGCTACCTGTTAGTCAGCCAATCTTATATCCATGCCAATATGTTACCCCCTATACAATGAGCTTTTATTTTATTTTCCACAATAACCTTTGATGTGGCACTTTATCAAATGCCTTCTGGAAATCTAGGTACAGTACATCCACCAGTTTCCCTTTATTCCCTAGCACATGTTACTTCCTCAAAGAACTCCAATAAATTGGTTAAACAAGATTTCTCTTTCACAAAAACATGTTGACTCTGCCTGATGACCTTGAGCCTATCCAAGTGCCCTGCTATAGCTTTTTTAATAATAGCTTCTAACATTTTCCTTATGACAGATGTTAAGCTAACTGGCCTGTAGTTCCCTGCTTTTTGTCTCCCTTCCTTTTTGAATAATGGAGTTACATTTGCTATCTTCCAGTCTAATGGGACCTTCCCCAAATCTAGGGAGTTTTGGAAAATTAAAACCAATGCATCAACTATCTCATTAGACACTTCTTTTAAGACCCGAGGATGAAGTCCATCAGGATCTGTGCTCATGTCAGCCCGCAGCTCCAACAATTTATTCAGTTCCACTTCTCTGTAGCTGTAATTTTCCTGACTTCCTTCCCCACTTTCATTTCCTGGTTTATAGCTGCTTCTGGGATATTACTTGTATCCACTATAATGTATCCTCTATAGCATTTAGCATTGTGTTTTAGACATCCCACGAGCCAAAATTCGATCAGCCTGACAGCAGCTGCACTTTAACATGTGTAGCTGTCTCTGCGAACCTCAGATGTGCGAAAATGGTGGGGACCGGGTTCAGGGGCCGGGACTTCCAGATTCAGGCCTCCACAGTCATTTTTGCAAAGATGGAGAAGCTCTTCGAAAATTCAGGCCTATGACTCTGGTTATAAACAGCAGGTCAAAGACTGGGAATCCTATGGCGAGTAACTCACCTCCTGACACCTCAAAGCTTGTCCACCATCTACAAGGCACAAGTCAGGAGTGTGATGGAATATGGAATACTCTTCGCTTGCCTGGATGAGTGCAGCTCCAACAACACTCAAGAAGCTCAACACCATCCAGGACAAAGCAGCCCACTAGAACAGCACCCCATCCACCAACTTAAACATTCATTCCCTCAACCACCGATGCACAGTAGCAGCAGTGTGTACCATATACAAGATGCACTGCAGCAACTCACCAAGGCTCCTTTAGCAGCACCTTCCAAACCCGCAACCTCAACCACCTAGAAGGACAAAGGCAGCAGATGCATGGAAACACCACCACCTGCAAGTTCCCCTCCAAGACTATCCTAATTTGGAACTATATGGTCGTTCCTTCACTGTCGCTGGGTCAAATTCCTGGAACTAGCTCCCTAACAGCACTGTGGATGTACCTACACCACATGGACTGCAGCAGTTCAAAGAGTCAGCTCACTACCACCTTCTCAAGGGCAACCAGGGATGGGCAATTATACTAGTCTAGCCAGCAATGCCCACTACCCATGAAAGAATAAAAAAAGATTTGTGTACCATACATCCCCAAATCTCTCCTTTCCTGCAACTCCATTTGCTACAAGGCCATGTAGCTATTTCACCAGGGTTCTCCAGATGGTCTAGGTGTGGGCCAAAGACTAGGATGATCTCATGTCTAATCACATATTTGTTAGATTGGAGGGTGGGGTAGAATGGGAAATGTAGCCAAGATTCTCATCCCTAATCACTAACCCATGACTCCATGGTGGAAACTTTGTCTCAACACATGGCGAGATCAGAATTCAATGCATATTCACTCACCTACATTCGTACAAGGTGTTTGGGCAAGAGTATTGGAATATTGGAACAGTACCCCAAGGAGAGTCAAGCTGAGGCACAGGAAATGGATGGTAAAGGCTGGTTGAGGGCTTAAAGGTTTTTGGCTACACTGTCTCAGTCAATTGTGAGCTACTTATGATTCTCTGGTGGACCTCAGTGAATTTCAGACTTTACTTGCAGGTGTTCCTGGAATTCCTGCCTCAGTATCTGGGCATGCACTTGGAGTCTTCCGAGGATTCCTGGGACGTGCCGCAACCGAGGCGCAGGAGTTCATTTGGGATTATGATAAAAGCGGAGGAATATATTCTCAAAAAACCGCGGAGTGAACTGATGTTTGAAAGACAGCGAGACAGACATGGGCTGAAGAGGGTGAACAAGACGACTGCAGGTAAGATGCGAGGTGTGAGCCTTCAGATTTTAGATTCTCAGATCTACACCTTACAGAGATCATCCAGTATCATGGAGTGACATCAGGAAGCATTTCTTCACACAAACGATAGTGAAAATCTGGAACTCACTCACCTAAAAAAGCTGTTGAGACTTGGGGTCAACCGAATATCTCAAAACAATGGTTGATGTATTTTTGTTAGGTAAGCGTATTAAGGATTATGTAAGCAAGTTGGGCTGATGGGGTTGAGGAACAGATCAGGCATGATCTCACTGAATAGCGGAAAACAGGCTCGAGGGGCCGAATAGCCTCCTCCAGTTTCTATGAAACTAGGAAGTCACTAACAAAACTGTCAGCTAGTAAAAAAAGTAATGGTGATATTAAATTATTTTAGTGACATCCTGTCCAAGGCCAGAGTCTTAGGCAGTGTCTGGTTTGAATGGTCCAATATGAAATGATAGGGAATTATGGCCATGGACTGTACTAAGTGATGAGTTCTCTACTGTGGTCATGTCACCCTGTACAGTTGCTGGGGGAACTATAGGAGTTCTATTACAAGATACTTTTAATATTGACTGTTCGCTCATTAGTATGGCTATTCCAGCATTGCTTTCCCTTGCTTTCTGGAGAAGAGTGACCTTAACCAAAACCCAAATCTGGGCCGTATGCCACCAGTTGCAAAGAACAGCAACACTTCTTCAGAGACACAGGTAAAGGAGAGTACGCTGTAAATGGCCCTCTTGGTCATATAATGGATACCTTTGTGCTGCACTGAGGAAACATTCACTTTTCTCCACCTATTGTATGAACGAAATGACGAAGTAGTGGTGGTGGAACAGGCTTGAAGGGCTAAACAAATAACTTACTCCAGTTCCCATACTTGTATATGGGTTTGTTTGAAGGGAGACTGCAGCAGGTCAAAACATTTGAAGGGAAAATGGATCAAGTTACCTAAACTTACATTTGGTGCCTTCAACCTAGTGGAACATCCCAAGGCATTTCATGGAATATAATCAGGCAAAGAAGTGACACTGAGCCAAAAGAAAACCGGTGACCAAAAGCTTGGTCAAAGAGTTAAGTTTTAAGGAGGAGAAAGGCACAGGGATTTGGGTAGGGAATTCCAGAACCTAGGGCTTCAGCTGCTGAAGGAATGGCTGCCAATGCTGGGATGAAGGAAGTGGAGATTGCACAAGAAGCCAGAATTGGAGGAGTGTGGAGTTCTTGGAAGGATTGTAGGGATGGATGATGTTACAGAGATAGGGAGTAGTGAGGACATTAAGGGATTTGACCACATAGGATAAGAACTTCAAAATCACTGTTGGTGGAGCAGGAGCCAATATAGGTTAGCGAGCATAGGGGACAATGGTGAACGAGACCTAGTATGATTTTGTATAGAGGCGGTAGATCTAATGCAGTAAGTGCACGTTCAATTGTGCAGTTCATTTGAGACTAGGGAGATGGGTCTGGTGATGCAGTGTCATGAGCCAGCAATGCATTTTGCCACAAAATGGTAGGACTTCTGCTTAAAATTCCAACCATGCAGACTTCCTAGGTATGTATTGCTATGAAGTTTCATACCAGTAAGACATGGTTAGCATTGGCCACCTGGCTCCCGCTAGCAGATGCGTTCCAGAAGGAGACCAACAGAAAGGAGCTATAGCACAAGATAATTATATATGGAACAAAAGTATGGGTTTCCCTGCAAATATTGACACATTCCTGGGGACCCCTGTAGAAACTGTTACACTCCCAGGAACCCCTGTAAATATTGACATACTACGGGGGTGCCATTGCAAATATTAACACACTCGCTGAGAGTTCCTGCAGTTATTGTAATACTCTCAGAGACCTCCTATAAATACCAACACACTCGCGGGGACCTCCTGAAAATATCAATAAACTCCCAGGGACATCCTCAAAATATTGACACACTTCCTGCAAATATCAGTATATTCCCAGAGTAAACCCTTCAAAGACTGACCTCCCCATCACCCTGAAAATACTGACACGCTCTTGGAATTCTCTGTCTTGTTCTCCAGAAGACAGTGTTAGCTAATTAATGGAAATAAGTGATATTATTGCAGAAAACAATTTCCATTAGTGTGGAGAAAGGGAATGAACACAGTACAATATCTAATGAGGGGTAGAGAGAAAGTTGTCATCTTCTGGGGACTTGCTGCTGGGATTCCTTATGTTCTTGGTAATGCAGCTTGGAAACTTCTAAAATATGTCAAGGCAATTCAGTGCGAGCAGTCCATTTATTAAAAACAAATCATATGTTATCCTTTGTAATCTAATGTCTAGCAAGAGGTGAAGGACCACATGGAAAACTGCCAAAAATGAGAGAACTTTAGGAAATTTCTCCTTGTTCTCAAACATAATCAAGATATCAATCTGTTAGCAGTTTTACGTCATTTGCTACACATGCCAGTCAGTTAATATTGTTTGAATCACTATTATTAGGACGATTATTAGGTCCCAATAGCTTAGCGATGTGCTATTGAGTTAGACAGACTGCTAAGATTCAACTGTTGGCCTGTGTTGAGCTAGCTCCTGATGTAAGCCATGGCTCAGTGCTTCTCTTGTTTCCGACTCAGGAAGTTGTAGGCTTAAATGCCTTTCTAGGCTAAAACTCTGAGTGTAGTGCTGAGGGAGTGCAGCACTGTTGGAGTACTGCCTTTCAGATGAGATGTTAAACTGCGGCCCCTCTGCCCACTCAGGCAGATGTAAAACATCCCAAGGGAGTATTTTGAAGATAAGCAGGCGAGTTCTGCCCAGTGTAGTACACTTATGCCTCAAATAAAAGCAGCACAACAGACAATCTGGTTATTATCACGTTGCTGTTTGAGGGAACTTGTTGTGGATGAATTACCAGCTGTTCTTTCTATGTTACAACAGTGACTACACTTCAAAAAGTATTTCATTGGTTGCAATATCTGAGAAATGTGTTATAATTGATCAAAGCAAGCCTAGAGGGAGAGAAAATGTCAGCCATAGCTTAGAGCCCTGCAGTGTGTGTGAGAAAGAGAGGAGGATAAATGCAAGTGTACGCATATCAGGTGAGGATAAGATATGGCTCAACTAGGACATCCTTTCCTCTCTCCCAAAAAACCCTGCACAACCCAATGTCCAAGTCACCGCAGTTCCTCCAACCTTGGTTGAACACAAGAAATAGCAGGAGTAGACCATCTGGCCTATTGAACCTATTCCGTCATTCAATATGATCATGGCTGACCTTGGGTTCCGTTTTCCCATCCACTCCCCATATCCCTGGATTCCCTGAGAGGCCAAAAACCAGTCCATCCCGGCCTTAAATATATTCAACGATGGAGCATCCACAATCCTCTGGGGTAGAGAATTCCAAAGATTCACAACCCATTGAGTGAAGTAATTTCTCTGCATCTTAGTCCTAAATGATTGGCCCCCTTATCCTGAGACTGTGCCCCTGTGTTTTAGAATCTCTAAGCCTGTCAGGCCCCTTCAGAATATTATACATTTCAATGAGATCGCCTCACATTCTTCTGAGTTGTAGAGAATGCAAGCCCAATTTGCTCAGCCTTGCATCATAGGACAACCCCCCTTACCCCAGAGGCCAAAGTAAATCTCCACTGTACCACCTCCAATGCAAGCATATGACCAGTGGAGTAAAGCTAATGAGCCTCTAAGATGGCTCTAGACTCTACTCCACTTGTACATTGGCCCAGAATTTGTTGGAGTGGAGCATCTCTCAGCATGCTGTTAGTTCAAGCTTGTCCCTCACCCTTCATCTCGAAATTATGCTCTAAAAGCGAGTTGATAATTCCCAGCAATTTGATGGACCATTATCACTCATGTGGCAAATTATGGGGAGGAAGTAAGAACAAGAGGGGGAAAAATGTGAGTTTTAATCTGTGATTTTGAATAAATAATGTTCCTTGTATTTCCATATCGCTCAGGCACAGAGATTGACGTCGGAACCACGGTTGACCTGTACAGAAACCTGGCTCACTTCGCTCCAGAGATAAAGACCTGCGTTGACGCCTGCAACTTTATAGCCAAAAGCACAAAGGAACAGAACGATTTTGGTTCTGTGAGTATATGTAGGGTTGGAAATGGGTTACAAGATTGTAATTGTGGGTTCAAGTCCCACTACAGAGACGTGAGCAGAAAATCTGGGCTGATGCTCTCAGTGCACGTACTGAGGGATGCTGCACTGTTGGATGTGCCAACTTTCAGGTGAGCTGTTAAACTGAGGTCCTGTTAGCCTGCTGAAATTCCCTCCCTAAACCTCCCGCTTCGCTACTTCTTTCTCCTCCTTTGAGAAGACCCTGAAAACGTATCTCTTTGACCTGTCCTAATATCTCCTTAAGTGGCTCGGTGTCAAATTGATGAAACTTCTATGACATGTCCTACGACGTCTGCCTACATCAAGGGTCTTATATAAATGCAAGTTATTGTTGCCGTAACTCAATTCTGATGTGAATTTCCACATGATAGTCTGATGTCTCAAATGTGGGTTGACCTTGAAACCTACACATAAGTGCAGATACAACATTACTAGCAGTCATAAGGTCAACAAGGACTTGCATTTATATAGTGCCTTCCACAATCCAAGGGTGTCCCAAAGTGCTTCACCACCAATGATGTCCTTTTGAAGTGTTGTGATGCGAGCAGGACAGGAACATTGTACTACATAATGTAGAATTCTGCTGTTATAGTGCCTGTTTAAGGCTACAAAGTCAAATTGATGTTAAGTAAGGATTGGGTGAGTTCAATAAAAAGCCTGCTGACTTTGTGGAATTAATATTTTCAGTTCCTGGAGAGTTTCTCTGTAGGTTTGGAATGACTATCTTTATACTATTCCATCCAACCCTGCTGAAAAATGCATCAACAATCTGCATCAGACACTACTTGATGTCTGAAGTGCAAGGGTCACCCTAAGCTCTTCCAGATAAGAAATGTGTGTATAAATAGACATTTCATATAACTAGATCAATGTGTTAGGGTTTAGTAGGTTTGCATTCACAGCTGGGTTCAGCTGAGTTGAAGCCCATGCTGAATTTACAATCACACAATGTTTGTTCTGATCTTTCAGGAGAATGAAAACTGGATTCTGATTGGAAAAGTTATCGACAAGGCTTGCTTCTGGATTGCACTTCTCCTCTTTTCCATTGGCACCGTGACCATCTTCCTCACTGGGCACTTTAACCTGGCGCCAGAATTCCCTTTTGCAGGAGACCCCAGGAAATATACACCAGATTAATGTGCGTTGCACTTCAGGCCCAGTACCTTCCTAATTCTAATTGAATTCTAATTCAAACGTTTTTTGATCTCTTTGCGTTTCATTTTTAATCCTTTAAAATAAACTCCTCCACCTGTTCAGCAGCAGCAAGCCCCAGTGCAGCTCCTGGCTGGGCATGAGAAAAAGCTTTCCCTCCTCTTCTAATACCTTTGCTGATTTTGTTCTCTCTCTCAATTCAGAGGCAGCGATGTATCTGAACTTTGCAACGCAGTGGGGTTGTTGGCTGGGGCGGGATTTACACAGCCCTCCTTGATCACCTTTAAGCTGATTCTTTATCACATTTTGCGCCAGCTCTGAAAAAAAGGGGAAAGCTTGCCTCCTCAGCTTACTCCTTGAAAATAAAATCAATTAGTTATTTTACATTTGTCCACTTGTGTTTAACAGTTTAATTCTGAGTTAGTCATGGGTCAGTAAGCAGAGACCAGGTGCTTGCAGTTCTGTTGCCAAATCAGGTATATTTGTTTATCCATTAACTCAGGACTTTTACAGCTGGTATATAAGGCAAGTGCTTTCCCTAAGCATGCTTGGTGTAACGGTACCAAAGAGATCTGTATGTTACTTTAGAAGAATGAGAGGGGATCTCATTGAGAAGTATAAAATTCTGACATGGCTGGACAGACTGGATATAGGGATCATGTTTCCTCTGGCTGGGGGGGGTCTAGAACAAGGAGTCACAATCTCAGGATACAGGGTAGGCCATTCAGGACTCAGATGAGGAGAAACTTCTTCACTTAGAGGGTGGTGAACCTGTGGAATTCTCTACCACAGAGGCTGTGGAAGCCAAGTCACTGAATATATTTTAGAATGAAATAGATTTCTAGACTCTAAAGGCATCAAGGGGTATGAGGAGAGAGCGGGAGAACGGCACTGAGAAAGATCAGCCATGATCATATTGAATGGTGGAAAAGGCTCGAAGGGCTGAATGATCTACTCCTGCCCCTATTTTCTATGTTTCTACTCTCAAGATAATTGTTTCAATGTTGCGCTTTTTGTGAAAATTACTTTCCATCGCTACTACCACCTTCACTTTGCCCCATCGAAGAAACATAAGAAAAGTAGAGGGTCAGTAAATAGGTATCAATAATATAAACTATTTCCACTGGCAAGAGGGTTGGTAACCAGAGGACTCAGATTTTAGGTAATTGACAAAGGAATCAGAGGAGGAGATGAGGATTTTTGTTTAGGTAATGATCTGGGTGCACATTGTGAAGAGCTGGTGGAAGCAGATTCAATAGCATCTTTCAAAGGTTGAGATTGGACATAAATTTGAAAAGGAGCAATTTTCAGGGCTGTTGGAAAAGGAATAGGGAAGTGGATTAATCAAAGAGCTGGAACAGGCACAACGGGCCTCCTTCTGGGCGCTATCATTCTGCAATTCTGTCCCCGTACAACTGAAAAAGTACTTTGTTTGGAAGAGACGCATTGCTGGCAGTTCATTTGACAAGCCAGTTTAATGTTGCCATGGATCTTTCCTAGTGAGTGATTTTATATCAGTCTCCCAGAACGTTCACACCCAGTGCCTGGCAGTGATGGAGCTAAAAATTGTGGCTTATATAATCCACAGAGCTGTGAGTCTCCATTCCTGGCAAAAACAGATCAGTTGGACAGTTATATCAACAGATGTTAAGAGGACCCAAATAAGCACAATGGTGCCTACAGTTCAAGTGGACATAGTATGATCATTTTGTACACCCAGTATTATGAAAATCCCCTTGAAAGCACTGTGCTCCATATAGTTTTATTCAGAGATCAAGCTGCATGAATTTTGTTTAAAGATTTATTATAATTATTTTATTTTATTATTTTATTATATGTAATAAAGATTTTAACAACTCACCCATTTTACTTATTTACCTGATGATAATATGATCAACAATATGAAGGGTTTCGATAGAGTAGGTAGTGAGAAACTGTTCCCACTCTTCCATGAGTTGGCAGCCAGAAGATACAGATTTAAGATAATTGGTGAAAGAGCCACAGGGAGGTTTTCAAAAGGGCATTAGATGATTATTTGAATAGAAAGAATGTGCAGGAGTACAGGGAAACAGCAGGGCAGTGGCACGAGTTCATTACGCTAATTTGGAGAGCTGGTGTAGACACGATGGGCCAAATGGCCTCCTTTTGTGCTGTTAAAATTGTGATTCCGATGTTCTGTGAGGTGAGCAGAAGTATTTTTTTAAACACAGCAAGTTGTTGTGAAATGAAATGCACTGCCTGAAAGGGTGGTGGAAGCAAATTTAGTAGAAACTTTCAAAAGGGAATTGGATAAAGGCTTAACTAAGAAAACTTTGCCTTGCTATGGGGAAGGAGCAGGTGAACGGGCTTATTAAAGAGCAGGATAGACATGATGGGCTGAATGAGTCTAAGAAGGGAAAGTTTTTTTTTAAAAAATTTAAAATCTTGGGATGTGCATGACACTGGCAGTGCAGCATTTGTTGCCCATCCCCAGTTGCCCCTGGGCAGTGCAATTGACCATGTAGTATGGGCCTGGAGTCCTGTGTATGCTAGACTGGCAGGTGCCTTACCCTGAGGATCTTAACGAATCAGTTCGGGCCCTACCATAGTCCTGGGGTTTTCATGAGTCCTTTCTGGTGCCATTTCACAGACAGATTTCGAAATTACTATGGTCGGATTTGAACTCACAACATTGTGGCTCTGCACTTTAGTCACTCGGCTAACTGTATCTTGTGGGGAAACATGAACAATTTAAAATTCAGTCTAAAACTTTAAGGGTCGTTCCCCCCCCCCCAAATCAGCAAATCTTCAGGTTTTAGGATGTTAGTCGAAACTTGTATAGACATAACCATCCATTAAAAGGTAACACAGTCCACATTGCAAAACCTGTCCCAAGCACCTCAGTAAGTTGAAAAATTAAAAAAAATTCCTCAAGAGAATTTGCGTTATATGAGCATTTAGTTAAAACATTGTTTATTCCAACGATCCACGTTTCTGTAGTTTTTTTGATTCCGAGATAAAGATTCATTGATCAGGAACACCTGCTTATCTCTCTGTCAGAACTTGTTTTCAATTGCGGGTATCAGAGGCGTACAAGGTAATTAACCCAATAAAATCAGATTTGGCACAGCTCTTATTACATAATTCAATAGAAATGAGAGCATTATGTCCTCTTGCTATCATTGGTCAGTGTTAGATCGTATTTACAAAAGTAACATCAGCTTTTCTATCACTGATGTAACTCTTTTAAGTACAAACATGTTTTCCATCTGTTCCTATTCAGATGAAGTTACATTGTTTCATAATTTGCCATTGTAAGATTTGAACTCTTGATCTTGGGGTTACAAACCCAGTACCATAACCACTTGGCTATTTAGGCCAAGCCCAAATCACTGATGTAGCTGACTTATCGTTCCAATCTGTTTAATGTTCTGTTCAAAGCTCCAGGTGTTCGCTGGTCTGTTCTATGTGTGCCTGGGATACTAGATGTTGCAGTTATATTGTAGAGAGTGCACGTTAGCTCCGGTGCCTCTGCCTGGTGTAGATCATAAATCAGTGAATGAATTAATAAACAAAAACAAAAACAGAATTACCTGGAAAAACTCAGCAGGTCTGGCAGCATCGGCGGAGAAGAAAAGAGTTGACGTTTCGAGTCCTCATGACCCTTCGACAGAACTTCTGTCGAAGGGTCATGAGGACTCGAAACGTCAACTCTTTTCTTCTCCGCCGATGCTGCCAGACCTGCTGAGTTTTTCCAGGTAATTCTGTTTTTGTTTTTGTTTTGGATTTCCAGCATCCGCAGTTTTTTTGTTTTTATCAATGAATTAATAACGTTGGCTGCTACCCTCTCCCCTGACAGTCTCCATGTCCTTCTGTCTTTTGTAGGGGTTTTAGATGTGGGCCTTTTAGAGCCTTGCAAGCCCGTACACAATTTAAATCCGTATTCCCATTTATTTACAATTATCGAAATCTGCAGGTTTTGGTGCCTGATCTAGGATTTAACCACCAATGAGACAATAGTGCTAAAAGCATCCTATCCAAAACTTAAAGTCTGGATAATAAAAAAAATTCGCTCATCCAGAGCAGACTCGCACTTTCTAAAACAACTTGCATTTATAAACGTTAACTGTGTTCCTCTCCGCAGATGCTGTCAGACCTGCTGAGTTTTTCCAGGTATTTTTGTTTTTGTTTTGCATTTATATAGCTCCTTTTGTGATTTCTCGATTTTCCAAAGGGCTTCACAGCCAATGAAGTACTTTAAATGTAGTCCCGGTTGTAATGTAGTGAAATGGGACAGGCAATTTGCGCATAGCCAAATTCCACAAACAGCAACGTGATAATGACCAGATCATCTTTTTTTTTCCCGTTGTGTTGCTGAAGGATAAATATTGGCCCCAGAAGCCCAGAGGAATCTCTTCTGCTCCTTTTTGAAATTGTGCCATGGAATTTTTTTTAACCTTGGCCTTGGTTGAATATGTAGTACCAATCCTCCATCAAAATTTCAACAAACAGGGTAACTCTTTCTAAAAACAAAAAAACTGCGGATGCTGGAAATCCAAAACAAAAACAGAATTACCTGGAAAAACTCAGCAGGTCTGGCAGCATCGGTGGAGAAGAAAAGAGTTGACGTTTCGAGTCCTCATGACCCTTCGACAGAAAGGCAGACCAAATCCACATGGGAAACTTGGCTACGCTATCACAACAGTTTTGCAATTTGTATTTATTATGAAATGTGTGTACCGAATTCAGAAGTAATGAGTCCACTAAGACTTTTAGAGATTTTAAAAATTACATTAAAATATTTATTAACAAAATAAAAGATTTCAAACATGCATAAGACTACAATTACTTAATACTACAACAAATCCTAAAATTCCTAGTTAACCTGCCTCCCAGTTACACACCCTCTTTAAGGCAACAGTCGAAAATAGATTTTAGGTTAAAAAAAACCCCAGCGGGTTAACACAATATGGTACCTATTTGACAGTGCAATTCCAAATGGTTTTCTCCATCTTCAGGGTCATGAGGACTCGAAACGTCAACTCTTTTCTTCTCCACCGATGCTGCCAGACCTGCTGAGTTTTTCCAGGTAATTCTGTTTTTGTTTTTAACTCTTTCTAAGGTAGGTAAGTAAGCTGGGAGGTGGAGCACTGATTACCATAGACTTCCCAGTTCTAAGCTACAACCCTTTCTATGCTGAGGTAGTTGATCTTAACTAATCAAAGCTTGGTTAGACTACACTTAAGAGTCCAGCATACAGTTCTAGTCGATATTTTATAAAAAGCATGCAGGGGCACTGGAGAGGGTGCAGAGAAGATTTACAAGGGTGATACCAGAAATGTGTGAGTATACATATCAGGAGAGGATGAGCAAACTAGGTCTCTTTTCTATTGAATAAAGAAGTCTGAGTGTGGCCTAAGATGCGAGGAACTTGGGTGGACAAAACCCACTTGCTTCCCTCTTCTGAACCCTTGCTGTGAGCAAGCGCTCTGGACATAGACAGTGAGAGGCAGGAGGAGCAACTTTGACAGTCATTTAAAAAGAAGCCATGGATGATAACAGCCTCAGATGGGCACTTCTGCACCATAGGGACCTGGACTTTCACAATTGTGGAGCTCTGGCTTTGGATCAGATCTGGATCTTGAATGCGAACCCAGGTTCAGGAGAGGTGTTATGACATGGCAGATGATGTGTGCCAGGCAGACCAAATCCACATGGGAAACTTGGCTACGCTATCACAACAGTTTTGCAATTTGTATTTATTATGAAATGTGTGTACCGAATTCAGAAGTAATGAGTCCACTAAGACTTTTAGAGATTTTAAAAATTACATTAAAATATTTATTAACAAAATAAAAGATTTCAAACATGCATAAGACTACAATTACTTAATACTACAACAAATCCTAAAATTCCTAGTTAACCTGCCTCCCAGTTACACACCCTCTTTAAGGCAACAGTCGAAAATAGATTTTAGGTTAAAAAAAACCCCAGCAAGTTAACACAATATGGTACCTATTTGACAGTGCAATTCCAAATGGTTTTCTCCATCTTCAGTTATTGGACACAGCAGACTTATGCACAAATGGCTGGAGGCTTTTTTGAGGTTGTTTCACACGCTACTGTTAGATCTTACATGGTCCCTAACATAGCCTTTCATTTTCCTTTATATATATTTCTCTCTAATATGTCCATTGTGACATGTGTCTTTGGAACTGTACCTTTCCCATAATATAAAACTTTCATATTGCCAATATTGTCAGTAATCTTTGGGAAAAATAAACACACTCCTTAGCCTTGATTATTTGGTTAGTTGTAAACAGAATAACCTCCCTTTGAAATCCAAACAATCCCTTCACTTGTCTAAAAATGCAGTTCCCTCTACACCTTAATGCTAAGCCAGCATCCATGTTTAATCATAAGCATTTCAAGTACATTTCTATACCTAGCTTCTTTTGATAATTTCAAGCTTGCAGTCTACCTGACTCCAAGTGTAATTAAAAATACACAGACAGAACCATGTACACTCACACCCATAAACCTACTTTACAACAAATCAGAAAAATATTATGAAAATTATTATGCTTTCACAAGAGGGAAGCAGCGAGTGGGAGGTTCAGGGAGAGCAAGGATCGACAAGATGGTGAGTCAGGGAGTGGGAAAGGCTGCAAGTCAGATTGTCAGAGTGTGGGAGAAGCTGCAAATCGGAGCATCAGGGAGTGGGATAAGCTGTGAACCAGAGGGTTGGTAAAAGGAAGGGTCTGCAGTGACGAGGAGGGTCAGAGAGCAGATGTATGGTAAGCGGGAGGTATGGGAAGCATGATCAGCAAAGAGCAGGAAGTACTGTAAGTAGAAAGTTACAATATTTCTTTTATATTTTTACATTTATTTTATTTCAAAAGTTATTTCATTTAATATATGAATTTAGCAATGTAAAGTATTTCAACTTTCTGGGTATAATATTTTAATTTATTTTTCTAATGAGGAAAGTCCTACAGAACCAAACTACAGCTTTTACGTTGGTTCTAATGGGAAAATGTGACTCGCTTAAAGTAGCTTCACTTAAAGTCGTTATTTTCAGGAGCGCAACTACAACTTTAAATGAGGACTTACTGTATGGCTCTCTGCAATAAATTTGAAGTCCCTTTGGAATGTACATTCAATAATTCAAAACTGATTCCATATTAGTAACAGTTATGATTTTATTTTTAAGTTAAGTTTAAAACATTACAGTATTTCAGCAGCAGTTTACAAAGAGCAACTGAGAATTATATTACCTGTTATTGTCCTTTATTAGAAAGCATGACCTATTCCCCATTCCTTCTGCTCACACACGCGTCTATACCTGTATGATGTATCTTTTGGTCTTTCAACACTAAGAATGACTAAAACCTTCTAGGATACGCCCCAAAAACCAGAACTACTGGTTAGCACAGGCCTTGGGCCTCCCTTACCTGATTTTTAGCTTTAGCACAAGCTTTTTCTGTGCTTGTTTTGTTTCCATGGTTGATGACCTAATCCAGGACCTTGAGCACAAGAGTTCTAACTACATTTTAACATACTTTTCCCTATTTCTGACAGATGAAAAACAAAACTAAAGTAATACAGCTATAAACTGGCAGTCTACCAAAGCTTGACGCTGAAAAATTGTAAAAGGAATTATCTTTGATTACATTTCAACAACTTACAAAAATTCAAGAATTAACGACCAGAAAAAGCTAAGAGATAAGGTTATAGACAGCTCTAAGTTATCTTGTTCTTTTACTCTCTCTCCTTACAAAAATAATTAGTTAATTAGAATGCCACTTGTGCTATTGCACCTGCACAGAAAACTCTGGGCTCTGAAGAAGTCATATGGGCTTGAAACGTTAACTCTGTTTCCCTCTCCTCAGATACTGCCAGATCTACTGTGTTTTTCCAGCATTTAACTCTTGAAATGCCTAAACCCTCAAAATACCTTCATAGGTCAATTTTCTTACATCTATTGTATTACCGATGTAATTAATAAATATAGTGAATAGTTAAGGCCCCAGCACAGATCCTTGGTGTACACTGCAATATCCATATAACCTATACCCGTAGCCATTCCGCTGGCTACTACTTTTATTACTTCCCTAAAAAAAAATCAATTAAGTTTGTTAGATACAACTTATCCTTTATAAATCTGTTGGCTTTCACTAATTGACTCAAATTTCTCTATGTGCTTATCACTCTGTCCTTAATTAGAGATCCCAATAACTTGCCAGTAACAGATGCCGTGGTAGTCTGGCTCCTTTTATGCCTTACTAACTCTATAAACAAAATGCTTTCCTATGAAACTTCAAGATCATAAGATGCCAGAATAGAGACAAGTATTTAACAGGCCTGGAACATTTGATAATTCAAGTTAGTACTAAAAATATGGAAGTGTTATAGATGTGGGAGCCTGTGGATTAGTTTAGCCTAGAAATGTTTAAATGTGGGGAGATCATATTCATAGGCTCAAAGAAATCAGGAAGATAGAGCTTAAATGGTTGTAACAAACTATTCTTCTATGGTGACATCTTATGTAATCTGAGTACGTTGGTTCATTTGACCTTTAGTAAACCTCAAAGTGTTTCTGACCCCGTATTTCAAACTCATTATTAATACAAACAAAAGAATTGGCCTTTGTCTATGTACTAAGATGGAAATAGATTTCCAACAGGCAGTCAAAACAAGGAACTGGAATGGGACAGGTGGATGGAATTGGTGTCTGATGCACACAAGAGGTCAAAGGGAAAACCTTCCTGTGGCTGGAGACATACCTGGCACAAAAGAAAATTGTGTGGCCTTTTGTAGCCAAAAATCACAGTTCCAAAACATCACTGCAGGACGTCACTAGGAAACATCTTTGGCTCAACCATCATCTTCAACGACTTTCCTTCTGCCATAAGATCAATAAGGCCAGGATTGGGGCATGTTTAATGACAATTTCAATGTTCAGCTCCATTCATAAATCCTCCAATAATGAAGTAGCCCACACCAGCAAGACCTAGATAGTATCCAGGCTTGAGCTGATAAGTGGCAAGTAACACCTCCTCCACATGGGTGCCAGTTAGTGGCTATCCCAAACAAGCAGTCCCACAATATCCTCTTAATCACCAGCACAGGCACCATGGCCAAAACTCCCACCATTGCCATCTTTGCGTCACCATTAACCAGAACTTGAACTGGTCTAACCATATCATCACTCTCAAACCAGCATAGGGACAGGGTATTCTAGATGATAGGCTCATCTCCCAACCCACATATCAGGTGTGTAATGGAATACTCAACGCTTGCCTGGAGGGTGCAGCTGCAACAACACAAGATTATCAGTGCCATGCAGGATACAGAAATTTACTAGACTGGCACACCTGTCACTAAATACAATGTGCATCTGTTCCATCATTGGTCTACTGTGGCTCTTGTACATACAATCTATAACCTTTAAAAAGCTCTGTTAGGTCACAACAGGAGTATTGTATCCAGTTGCATTCACCACAATTTAGGAAGGATGTGAAGATCCTTGAAACGTTGCAGAGGAGATTTATTAGAATGGTTCCAGGGATAAGGGAATTTAGCTACAAAGTTAGGTTGGAGAAGTTGGGGTTGTTCTCCTTAGAGCAAAGGAGGTCGAGGGGAGATCTGATAGAGGCGTACAAGATTATGACATAGATTTAAGGCAAGAGGTATGGGGTGGGGAGCTGGAATGTGAGGAAGAACCTTTTGTTTTATAGAGTGTGGTAACAACCCAGAATTCACTGCCTACAGGGAGGTGGAAGTGCAGATGATCAATGATTTCAAAAAGAAATTGAATACGTACTTGAGGAAAGTAAACTTCCAAGGCTATAGGGATAAAGTGGAGGAATGGGTCTGGATTGCTCTATAGAGAGTGGACATTGACTTGACAGGCCATGACTCTACAGGATGCACTGCAGCAACTCACCAAAGTTACATCAATAGCACCTCCCTTCCCTTTGATCTCTATCTCCTAGAAGGACAAGGTTAACAAGGTCATGGGAACATTATCACCCCCAAGTTTCCTTTCAAGTCACAAAGCTTGGAGCGACATCAGTACAAGATGAAAGCAGTTCATTGAGAAAGTCCACTACCACTTTTTCTGGACAACAGTGGATTGGCAATGAATGCCAGTCTTGCTAGCATTGTCCATTTACAAATCAAAAATAATTGTTGCCAAGGAGCAAACTATGAGCTGGAGGGGGCCCAAAGATGGAGGCTGTGCCAAACTCTAATGGTTTACTCAACTATAACCACTCAGGTACATGGGCACCTTTAATTCTGGAGAACATAGATGATTATAGTGTGACCCAGGCTTCACTTGTGGCCCACATACCTTTCACATGGCTCTCAGCACATTTGCTGCTCTCTTTTGCCATTGCAATTTCATTCACATGTCACTAGGGCCAAGAAGGAATGTTGTTCCTTTCTTGTCCCTGACAACAATCCTTTGCTTGCCCTAATCTTCCAGCTAAAGGTAGCAAGGGGATTTTGTAAACAACTAGTTGGTCTCCACTTGACATTTGTACAAGATAGAAAATTTGAAATCTAGAGCTTAGGCTCGAGTCCCAGTTGCAATGTTCCAGAGAGTGGCTGTAAGCAAGATTAGTATTGTGCTTTTGACAAAAGCCATTGAAGAATAGTGCCTTGGACAAACACCATCAGAAATAAGTCAGTCTGGCAAAAATGTTACTTTCTTTTATTGTGACAATACAATAACTGTTAATTTGGGGAACAGTGACATTGAAATTATTTAAGAAAAGAGCTTAACTTGGTAACACTCAATTCCTTTTGTGCACTATTTTAAATGAAAAGTTAACTTATTTATTTTAATTGGGTCGACAGCTCTCTAAGATGAAGGAGTTTCATAGTAACATGTTCAGTCTTTTCACAATATTTACATAGTGCCATTTTAAGCACTTTAGAAAAATTGTTTCTAAAAGACTATGTGCATTTTAGTCCTTATTCTAACACAGAAGCTGAAAATTCAAACAGGTAGCATGAAAAATGTTCTGCCCAGCAATTGAAGGATTAACATGACAAATCTATTCAGACCTTGTAGTTATACATGAGGTCAGGGCCTACCAATGAGGGCAGAGCAGAATGAATAATGATAGTCTAAGTCCTGTAAAAAGAGCCAGTCTCAAGATGCAGCTTTCCACTCTAATATGGCTAACAAGAACCCACTGAAGGTTCCACATTAAACCTGCTGCGCTCAACAGACGGGAAAAAACCTGCACAGAAATAAAATGGCTTTCATTTGGATTTGTAATTGCCTAATGGGCAATAAATAAATTCAAGGTGACAGGGTGTCTAACACCAATCCCTCTTTTCTTTGACACTCCATTGCTGCAGTTCAGATGTCTTGCCAGACTGAGGTGCTGCCTCTGTGGAATTCCACATTATACTGCAATCTTCGTGTTCCGAAAGCTTGAATTGTCCCTGAAATGATCGAGGAAACAGTAACTCAAGGTGGGGTCAACAAAGACAATAAAAGGGTTCATACAATGAACTACCGTGTGATCAATTACTTTGAAGTGTGGTGCCTGGAGTGATCGCTATGATAGTACCAGGTGACCTGGGAGCGATTGCTCAGAAAGCACTAGCGCAGCCAGGGAGTGACAGCTCATGCAGCATAGGTCAGCAAGAAGCAATTGGCCACAGAACACTGGACAAAATTACTCACTAAGCATTGCTCACAAAGCCCCTGCCCACAGAGTACTAGGACACAATACCTACCAAGCAGCAGGTGATTTTGGAACTCTGATCACACAGCACTAGGCAGCCAAAAACAATTGGATGTGGATTAAAGGAGAGCTGGGAGACATTATCAGATTACAGATAGCTGATGCTGCTGACAAGCAGTAACCTAAATAACATAGGTTCTGAATCAGATTAACAGTAATCTAAAACAGATCAAACCCTAATCCGTTAGGTTTCTATTTCAGAAGCACAAAATATGTTTGTTATAATACCTTGTCAATTAGGTGGGTATATTCAAAGATCTATATACTAAAACATTGCTTCAAGATAGCACTCAGTCCATTTGATCTCCTGGACTGGTTTTCATCGTCTTAGGGGGAGAGGGAGAAATTTTATAGAGTATGTTAAGGGGTGGAAACCCTGGATGATATTCCCTCTTACCTACCTGAAGAGCACTGAAGCATTCTGGATGAGATCAGTTTAACTCATCACAGACTGGAAATGATACCCAAGGCCTTCCTAATCAGCAGGGCTCATGTCTCTTGGGGCACTAACTTTACTCACAGCCGTGGGGAGCTTTTGACCACTTATCTATCATTCAATTCTCAGTAAGAATTCATGATGAGCCAATCTTACTTGATACTGTCTGTGTGCGTCTTATACTCCATAATGGTGCTAGGCGGTAGGTTCAACACACGGCGTAATGTGTCACGTATCCGAGCGGTAGTTGCTTGATCGCTGGCTGTTTTGTTCCACACTGAAATTATATCTTCCTGCAAGTAGAAATTAAAAAGGAGAATTTTTCATGCAGCAGTCAGTTTTGAAACAGGTCTCATAAACAACAAATACTGTCTTTCACAACCTCAGGATGTGCTTTATAGCCAATGATGTACTTTTTGAAGTTTAATCACTGTTGTAATGTAGGAAATGAGGTGGACAATTTGCGCAAGATCCCAAAGAGAGCACAGTGGTAATGGCCAGTTAATCTGGTGGTGTTGGTTGGGGAATATATGTTGGCCAGGATATTGGAGAACTCCCTAGTTCTTCTTCAATTACTGTCATGGGGTCTGTTACATCCACCTGAAAAAATAGACAAGGCCTCACTTTGACTTCTCAACTGAAAGATGGCAACTCTTACAATGCAGCACTCTCTCTGTCCTGTACTGAAGTGTCAGTTTATATAGAGTGTTTAAATCTTGTAGTGGGGAGAGCAGTGGAGACAGGGTCATTGAATATTCTTATGGCTGAGTTAGATACATTCTTGATTGACAAGGAAATCAAAAGGTACAGGGAGTAGACAGGAAAGTGGAGTTGAGGCCACAATCAGATCAGCCATGTTCTTTTCAGATTGTGGAGCAGGCTCAAAGGGCTGAATGGCCTACTCCTGTTCCTAATCCGTATGTTTGTAACTCACGAACTTCTGACTTTTAGATAAATGATGTCAATGAACCAACCTGTCCTGCAGGTCTGGCTATTAACACTTAGCAGCAATTGACTGCATTCTTCCAGTGTAAAAGCAGCCTATATGAAATGTGAATTTACCCAATTGATTTGTATGAGTCTCATATTACTCCCGTTCTGCTGTATGAGAAAAGAAACTATGTTTCATAGCGACTGTTTTTTTTTGCCATGTGGCAGTCTCAATAGCCAGCACTCAGTGGAATTAATGATACATGGTTATGCTAAGTATACTGTACTAATATTTTCGACTTGCAAAATCAGTTGAAGCCCTCTAGCTGTTAGCATGAATTTATTATATACCGTAAGTATCAACTTGATCAAAACTCTGTTGTCAGTAATCCATTCGCCCATATTTTGCTGATCTACAATGATTCCCCATTCCCCAACATATTCAATTTGAAATCATTGTATTCACATCTTCAAATTCTTCCACGGCCTCATTCCACCCTGCCTTTGCAATCTCCTCCAGCTTTCTATCTTTGTTAGCACTCTCTGGTGTTTTGCTTGTGGCCATTTGTGCATTTCTTCCACTTCGTCCTGCCCTTGGCCCTATTGATTGGAATTCTGCTCCACTTTCAACAGTTCACTGAAAGTCTTTCTTTCCTGAAAGGCTTTCAGTCATGCCTTCTAACCTCTCCCACCATGGCTTTGGCATCGATTCTCTTGGTCTCTCTGAAGCACCTTGGGATTTTGTATCATATAAGGTCTTTTAAGTGACTGCAGGGATGGAAACCTGGGGTGTGCAGTGCACAAAGCTTTGAAGGTGGCAAGGCAAGCTTAGAAGGCTGTTGAAAAGGCATAAAGGATTTTTGGCTTTATAAATAAAGGCATAGCGTTGGGTAGTTCTTTCAAAGACCCAGTAAGATGGCCTGACTGGCCTCCTCCTGTGCTGTACAATCCTATGATATGAAGGCAAGTTCTTGAACCTGATTCTTGTCTCAACCTGATATTTTTTTAAATTTCAGGACAAATATGTTGTTCATAGTGAGCAAGGTCCAGCTACAGAAGTCTTCCCCAAAACTGCCAGCTATGGCACTAAGCCAGAAGTTTAGTCAGAAAATTATGGAGTTCTGGTGCAGGTTGCAAATCTTCTCAAACGATGACGGAGCCCACCCTGATGCTTTATTCTCAGTTGCCACCAAGTACATACTTGAAACCGAATTGACACCACAACGCCACAGATCTCCTCTCCAACCATAAATTGCTCTCCCAACATGGCCAGGATGATATTCTCCCAGAATCGGGATGCCAGGCCTTTGCGCAAGCGTATTATCCATTTACCGCCATTCTTGTTGGCCTCATCCTGCAGTGAGATAAATTGAATTTGTGTCAGCTGAGCAACTTTAATGTTGGGTGTCAATGAAATAAAGCCAATGGTTAAAACTAATATGGTGCCCTCCTCACTTACCTCCCACATGGGTTTGATACCCTCTTTGAAGAGGTGGAAATCACTATGTCCTGTCAAGTCACCCGGCCGCACTAAGTGGCTGTAGAACCTCCAGAACTGTTCTACCTGGAGGAGGAAGTTACCAATAAATAATTAACAGCAAATTGCATTTATATAGCCACGCAAATCACATCAGCACAGTGTTAACAACCTGAAAAGGAATAGCTGATCCAGTTGATAAAGCAACATGCATTTATACAATGCTGTTAAAATAGTGAAGCATCTCAAGATGATTCACAGGAGCATTATTAAACAAAATTTGTCCTTGAGCCACAGAAGGCAATATCAGGACAAGTGACCAAAAGCTTAGCCAAACAGATATGTTTTAAGAAACATCTTAAAGATAGAGAGGAAAATTTCAGAGGTCAGGGTCCATACAGTTTAAGGCACAGTTGTCAATGCTGGAGCGATGGAAAGCTGGGAACCAATGCAGGGGTACACAGGGTGTACATAGGGTGATGGACTATATTAACATCCTTCACATCTCCACTTTCTTCCTCAGCCACTTTCCCACAAAGCACCCCATTTCTCAGACTCAACATACTCAAAAGCTCTGCTGTTCAGGTATACAAAAACTTGCATACAAATATGACATCTCCTGCACCCCCACACCCAGATCAAATTAGTCTGCTGCTAGGGCTCCTAGTGCACAAATACTTGCACCCCTTTCTTATACATGAACTTTAACACTCAGGCCCCCAACCTTCATCTCTTGGACCACAACCAATCTGTCAAGCAGAAGGATAAGGTCAAAATCTATAAAGATAATTTTTGTCATGAGACATTAATTTAAGTAATTTCTGGCAGCAGTAATGAGCTAAAAATGTTTTCCTTGAATAATGATAACGGGAACAAGTTGTTCCCTTCCTTTATGTGTTCTATATCTTCAAACCATTTGTTTTGTTTTTAAAACATGCCAAGGATTTTTCTCCCATCCTTCCTGTTTTAGAAACCTTTGCAAGTCCAGACCTTGCAGGTAGGGAGGCAATTCAACCATCACTATGCATGTGTCCCAGATTAGGAATAGCATATCAGCATTTAGTTAATATTGTTTATTTCTGACAGAGTAATAATTTTTGACCCTGAAAGGAGAATTTTGCTTCCTTCAGTCGGTACGAGCTATTCAACTTTGGTCAAGTTCATGTTACTCAATATGAATATCAAAATAAAATCCAGAATTTAACGCTATATAATCAGATTTGACATCGTTTTTATTAATTTGCCAGAGATGAATGTGTTGATGTCCTCTCCCTATTACTAATCGTTGCTATGTTGTATTTGTAAAATCAAATATCCATTCTTCTATCACTTTTGCAGACTTACTGACGCAACTGTTCCAATCTGTTTAATGTTCTGTTCATAGCTCTGGGTGTTGGCTGGTCTGCTCGGTGTGCGTCTGGAGTACCAAAAGGTGTAGTTATATTGTAGAGGGTGCTCGCCAGCTCCAGGTGTCACTGCCTGTGTAAACCACAAGCAGTAAAATGAATCAACAGCACTTTGCAACTTTATTCCACTTCCCTACAGTTCTCCTGTTTTTTAACTTTAAAGGGGCTTTAGATGTGTATCTCAGAGCCCTGTGGACATGCACACAGTTCAAATCCATGTTCAAATTAATTTGCACACATCTCAAGCTGCATGTACTAGCAGATTGTAGTGTTCATGATTCAAATTTATTTGTCAATCTCTGGCCATACTCATTCAAAAATAAGACAGGATAAAACAATAAGTAATAAACATAGAATGATATAGCATAGACGGAGGCCATTCAACCCATTGTGCCTGTGCTGACTCTTTTAAAGAGCTATCCAAATTGTCAAGATTCCCAGCTCTTTCCCTATAGCCATATGACTCTTCTTTAGTCATATGGACTCGAAATGTTAACTCTGTCTTTCTCTCCACAGACACTGTTAGACCTGCTGAGTTTTTCCAGCATTTTTTGTTTTTGTTTCAGATTTCCAGCATCCACAGTATTTTACCTTTCCCCTCAGGATCTTATATGTTTCAATAGGATCACCTCTTATTCTTCTAAATTCCAATGCGCAACCTTTTCTTATAAGATAACCCGTTCATCCCAGGAATAAGGCAAGTGAATCTTCTCTGAATTGCTTCTAATGTAATTATATCCTTTCTTAAGTAAGGAGAACCAAACTGTACCAAGTACTTCAGATGCTGTCTAACTAAGGCCCTGTACTGCTGCAGCAGCACTTTCGAAATGTCAACATTCTATATGCATCCTTAATCACTTGCTGTAGCTGCATATCAAATTTTTGTGATTCAGAACACCCAGGTCCCTCTGTACTGCAATCTCTCTCTCCATCCCTACTCTCTGCTTCCTGTTAGCTAACCAATCCTCTATCCATGCTAACATGTTACTCTTTACATCATGAGCTCTTATTTTATGTATTAACCTTTGATGCGGCACCTTATCAAATGCCTTTTGGAAATCCAAGTGCACCACATCTACAGGTTCCCCTTTATCCACCTTGCTTGTTACTTCCTCAACGAACTCTAATAACTTAGTAAAACATGATTTCCCTTTCACAAAACTATGCTGACTCTGCCTGACTGCATTATGATTTTCTAAATGTCCTGCTATTACCTCCTTAATAATGGAGTCTAGCATATTCCCTATGATAGATTTGGCTAACGGGCCTATAGTTTCCTGCTTTCTGTCTCCCTCCTTTCTTGAATAGATCACATTAGTGACGTTCCAATCCACTGGGACCTTTCCAGAACCTAGGGAATTTTGGAAGATCCCAACCAATGCATCCATTTTCTCAGCAACCATTTCTTTTAAGAACCTAGGATGAAAGCCATCAGGTCCAGGGGAAGTGTCATCCTCTAGTTCTAATAGTTTTCCCAGTACCTTTTCCCTGATGATTGTTTTAAGTTCTGACCTCCCTTTTTACCTCTTGACTTTCAAATATTCTTGAGGTTTTTTTGTGTCTTCTATAGTGAAGAAAGATAAAAAATACTTGATCAATACTTATGCCATTTCCTTGTTTCCCATTATTAATTCGCCAGTCTCACCTTCTAAGGGACCAACTTTAGTTACCCTTTTCCTTTTTAAATACCTGTTGTCATGAAGATATTAATGTATAGAATGTTATTGGAAATTATTTTTAAATTGGACTTGTAGTAGAGTCTGTCGGGGTGTGTGTGTGTGCGCGGCTTAATTGGATTAAAGCCAGAGGGTCTGGATGCTTTGATGTAGTTTGAGATGTTACTTAGATAAAAGGAAGCTTAAAAGGTAAGGGGATCATTTGCATTTGTTGAATAAACCATTCAAAAGAAAGGAGTAAAATTTTGTACCTAGCTAGGAGACGCCAATGTGTTTATATTACTAATAAAATTGATGCTATGAAAGGGGTTTTATTTTTAGAAGAGGTGGAGCTCAAAGACCTAGTGATACAATGAGAATTTACATTCAAAGGGACAGCTAGGTATGACCTGAAAGGAGTTTGTGTGTGCAGGTCAGAGGCATGTAAGACCTAAGCAGCCTGTAAGCCCCACAATTGTCTTCAAAGGAGAAATTGCAAGGGACCTCATTTTGAATTCGTAAGAACAAATGTGCTTTGCCTGGTGTCTGTTTAAAGTCTATGGGTAGGATCTTCCCGTCAGCGAGCGGGAGGCGGGGCCCGCTCGCCGACGTGTAAAATGATGCGTAGTGACATCGGGTGGAACTCCTGATGTCACTGCGCCCCATTTAAATTTTCAGGTAGGCGGGGGCTCAACAAAATCAGCTGTGTGCCCGCCGACCTGTCAGTGGCCAATTGAGGCCATTGACAGAGTCATTTAAGTAATTAAAGGACCTGCCCATCCAATCTTAAGGTTGGCGGGCAGGCCGGAAGCAGTGGCGGGCATTAGAAAAAGCCTGAAACCTCATCCATGGGCGGGATGAGGTTTCATGTAGGTTTTTAAAAATTTAATTAAAGTTTTAAAAAAAGTCATGGACATGTCCCAACTCATGTGACAGTGTCACATGAGGGGACATGTCAGGGATTTTTTTTCCCCTCTATTTTTAATCATTTGTACAGTAGAGACGATCTCCCTGAGGGAGCACTTAGCCTCAGGGATATGAGTGTGCTCTTTCGTGTGCATGCGCGAAAGAGAGCACTCTCAGGTTTAGGGATTCCTGCCCCGCCTGCTTCTGTGCGGATGTCACGCTGGGCAGGCCTTAATTGGCCTGCCCACGTAAAATGGCCTGGATTGGGGCGCCAATCGGCGGCGCGCCCACACCTCAACTTCAATGGGGGGGGGAAAATCCTGCCCTATGAGTTATTATTGCCTAGGTGAAGATTTACCTGGGAGTGATTAATTTAGGGATTTGGTTAAAAGGTATTATGGTAGTAATTTGTAGACGTGTATGTGTTTAATTTCTTGTTAAATTAATAAATGTTTAATTTAGTTTTTTATAAAAACTTCTTGAGACTGGGTGATCTTCTTTCTGAATTCAGAGCTGCATCTCAAACATATCAATTGAAAGTATAGGTTATGACAGTTGTTCAAGTTTCCCTCTGGGATTTAAACAACTCAGCCTTTCCAAACTGCTGTGTCTTAACACTTGTAGAAACTCTTACTACCAGTTTTTATATTTCTAGCCAGCTAGCCTCTGGTCAGTGTCTCCAGCAATGTCTGAGAGCTCAAAGCACCGATCTGTGTCCTACCACTCCATTGACCAGCATTTTATTTACCACAGTACTCTGGTCACCTAATCACTGGGAGAATACATTTTTCCCTGAAAAAAAGATTTAGAAACTCATATGGTTTTGGGGTATCAGTTGTGATTGAAGCTTAAGAGAGATGTTCTTTCATTTCTTCAGGATGGATAAAGAAATGTTGAGGTCATCTAATTGATGGTTTCAACACTATGAAGGAATTGACCAGCTGAATTGAACTTGGTCGATCTTCAATCCAGTTGCTTGCGGGCATTTGGCATAAATCTGTAATGTCACTCATGAGAATGGCTGGTAAGGGAGGGAATGCTCTTCTGAAGTTGGGGTTAAGACAGTTTGTTAGAGATTTACTCTGCGCCTGGTTTTGTTGGGTCTGGCATAGGGATGCTTGATGCTGATACTGGGTGGCTCAAATGGAAACAGTCCCCAACATTCCTCATCTGAATGAGAACAGAGAAATAGCATCTGGGTTTACACTGCCTATACCATACATGTTTACTTAATTGTTTAGATACTTTAACTACCACCCACAGTTCCTTTTGGTTATAATTCTTAAACCTTCTCTAACCTTTTCTCATAGTTTGTCCCTCCATGCTCACAGCTGTACTTGCTAAATGTCTGCATTTTATGTAGAGCTATTTGGGATCTTGTATCTGCTGGCCTGCGTTTGCTGATGAGGATCAGCTGAAACTTCCCATACAGCGATCTGCAGAATCACCTCTTTAGCCACCGGGATTCCCTTTAACTTCTAATGTGCAGGCACGCTTCCTGGCTCCTGCACTGGCTGGATAAACACACACACACAAGAGAGAGAGAGAGAAAGAGAGACAGAGAGTTCAGAAAGCACGAGAGCATCAGCACCAATTGAAATAACATGGGCAAACTGACAAGAGAATGCCAATAGAAATGATGCTTTATCTGTCTCTGCTCAGTGACAATTTTTTTTCCCCAATGGTTTTGGCAAATGAATTTCAATATAGGCAAGTGGGAGGTGGTACATTTAAAAAAGGAAGAATAAGAGACCACATACTGCTTGGATAATAAGAATCTATATGGAATAGGAGAATTCAGAGATCTTAGGATACAAATGCAGATATCACAACAGCAGTGATGCAGGTTAACAAAACCATTAAGGAAAACAAACAAAGCCCTGGGGTTCATTTCTATATAATTAAAAGAGAAGTTATGTTAAACTTGTAATGAACCTTGGTTAGTCCTCACTTGGAGTATTGTATATAGTTCTAGTCTCTATATTACAAAAAGAATATAGAAGGGTGCAAACAAGACTCACATGGATGATGCTAGAACTGAGAGGATATACCATCAGGAAAGGCCAAATGGTTCGGGAAAATAGAGGTGACCCAAATGTCTTTAAAATTATGAAGGGGTTGAGAATTTGGATTTTAAGAAGATGTTTCCACTTACGAACATAGGAATTAGGTGCAGGAGTAGGCCATTCGGACCATCAAGCCTGCTCCGCCATTCAGTAACACCATGTTTGATCTGATTGTGACCTCAACTCCACATTCCACCTATCCCAATAACCTTCGACTCCCTTGTTAGTCAAAAATCTACCTTCTTTTACCTTAAAAATATTCATTGATCCTGCCTCCGCAGCTCTCTAGGGAAGAAAGTTCCAAGATTTCATGACCCTCTCAGAGGAAAATTTTTTCCTCATGTCCGTCTTAAATAGGTGACCTCTTATTTTTAAACTGTGTCCCCCAGTTCTAGTCTCCCCCATGAGGGGAAACAACCTTTCAGCATCCACCCTGTCAAGTCCCCTCAGCATCTTATATGTTTCAATAAGATCACCTCTCATTCTTCTAAACTCCAATGGATACAGGCTCAATCTGTCTAACCTTTCCTTGTAAGATAAATCCCCCCATCCCAGATATCAGTTGTGTGAACATTCTCCGAACTGCTTCTAACATGTTTATACCCTTTCTTAAATAAGGAGACTAGAGCTGTACACAGTACCCTAGATGTGATCTCACCAATGTCCTATACAACTGTAGCAAAACATCCCTACCTTCACATTCCACTCCCCTTGTGATAAACAGCAACATTCCATTTGCCTTCCTAATCACTTGCTGTACTTGCAAACTATCTTGCCTTGTACCAGGGCACCAGCATGTTCGCTGATGATTGCACAATGTTCAGCACCATTCACAACTCCTCAGATACTGAAACAGTCCATGTCCAAATGCAGTAAGATTTGGACAATATCCAGGCTTGGGCTGACAAGTGGCAAGTAATATTAGTGCTACAGAAGTGCCAGACAATGACCATCTCCAACAAGAGAGAATCTAACCATCACTCCTTGACATTCAATGGCATTGCCATCACTGAATCCCACCACTATCAACATCCTGGAGGTTACTACTGACCAGAAACTGAATTAGATTAGCCATATAAATACTGTGGCTACAAGAGCAGGTCAGAGGCTAGGAATCTTGCGACAAGTAACTCACCTCCTGACTCCCCAAAGCCTGTCCACTACCTTACAAGGCACAAGTCAGGAGTGTGATGGAATGCAGCTCCAACAACACTCAAGAAGATTGACACCATCCAAGACAAAACAGCCTGCTTGATTGGGACCCCATTCACAAACATTCACTCCCTCCACCACTGACGAACACTGTGTAGCAGTGTGTACTGTCAAAAAGATGCGCTGCAGAAACTCACAAAGGCTCATTAGGCAGCACCTTTCAAACCCATGACCATAACCATCTAGAAGGACAAGGGCAACAGAATTATGGGAACACCACCACCTGCAAGTTCCCCTCCAAGCCACTCACCATCCTGACGTGGAAATATATCACTGTTCCTTCACTGACGCTGGGTCAAAATCCTGGAACTCTCGCCCTAACAAAACTCTGGGTGTACCTATCCACAGGGACTGCAGCGGTTCAAGAAGGCAGCAATTAGCGATGGGCAATAAATGCTGGCCTAGGCAGTGATGCCCACAGCCTGTAAATGAATTTAAAAAACCCTCTGTACCTCAGAGTTCTGCAATCTGCCTTCATTTAAGTTATATGATGCTTTTCTATTCTTCCTGCCAAAGTGGACAAGTTCACATTTTCCCACCTTGTAGTCCATCTGCCAAATTTTTACCCTATCACTTAACCTATCTATATCCCTCTGTAGACTCCTTATGTCCTCTTCCTAATTATCTTTGTAACATCAGAAAATTTAGCAACCATACATTTGGTTTCTTCGTCCAAGTCATTGATATAAATTGTAAATAGTTGAGGCTCTGGCACTGATCCCTGTGGCATTCCACCCGTCACATCTTGCCAACCCGAAAATGACCCTTTATGCCTAATCTCAGTTTCCTGTTAACTAACCAGTCCTCTTTCTATGCTAATATGTTACCCCTTATGTTTTGCGTAGTAACCTTTGATGGGGCACCCTGTCAAACAAGAATTAGGTGCTGTAAATATAAGGTAGCCACCAATAAATCTAATTAAGAATTCAGGGGACACTACTTTACCCTGAGAGTGGTGAGAAGTGGATCTTGTTGCCACCTGGAGTGGAACTTGTATTGATTCATTTAAGGTGAAAATAGCTGAGCACCTAAGAGAGTCCGGATTAAATTTGATACAAGATACCCCAGGACTTTGATAACTTAAACTTCCAGTGGAAAAACAGATAGGTCCTACAACATAGAGATGAACTTGGTGTGAATTCTGCGGCTTTTCAGCTATGAACTGATCCTGGCTAAAATCTTAACTTACTCAATTTATTTGTACACGGTAACTCTGAAATATGCCTTAAAAATCTACAGGCTCTAATCAACATCTGCCACTGATCCTACCAAACATTGTGGCAGCAGTGGGGAAGCTATGGATGGGGGAAGGAGGGAAAGAGTGGTGGGGGAAAGGATGAGGAGGTTCCCTTTATCTACTTATATCAGTGAGGAAAGAAAAAAGAATGAATTTGCATTTCTACAACATCTTTCGTGGCTTCAGAACATCCCAGAGTGCTTCACTGCCAACCCGGTACTTTTTGAATTGTAGTCGCTGTTATAATGTAGAAAATGTACCGGCCAGCCAATTTGCACATGGCAAGCTCCCATTGACAACAATGTTGTATCTTTTACATCCATCTGAGAGGGGAGACGTGGTCTCAGATTAACATCTCACCTGAACAATGGCACCTCAGACAGTGCAGCATTCTCTCAGGGCTGTGCTGGGACTGTAAACCCACGTGCTCAACACTCTGGAGTTGGGCTTGAGCCCATAATCTACTGTAATCTACTGGACTTCAAAGAGCAGAATGCTCCAAATGGGAGACATCTACGTCATCAAGGGTGCATTTGGTCTGTTGCAGTGGCTCTGGAATGTCCAGCAGAGGTGGCTCAGCTAGGGCGGAGGTGCGGGGCTGGGGGGGTGGTGGTGCAGGGAGTGAGGGAAAACATACTGGGGACTGCAAATAAAGTTTTGTAAGGATATTTTTTTTAAAAAACTGATTTTAGTTATGCAGGGATTTGGTCATATTCTATACCTTCTGCTGGGTCAGCTGGGACACCAGGTCTCCAATGACACATCTGCAGCATACTGGGTCATAATGAATGCCTGAGTCACGGTGAGTCTGATGTTCAGAGAGCCCCCCATCCTCAGCTCAAACCATACCCCTCCGTGCCCCCACATAATTACAGTGGCAGCATGCCAAATGGCCATAGATTTTGTAAACATCAGTGTTCCCAATGATTTGTACAGGCTGATCTGTTTTGTTAGAACTTTGGCACAGATATGTAGGTGAACCAGCTGTTGGTTTTCGAGTTAAACAAAATTCAAGTGAATGATTAACCTAGTCACAAACTGCATTCAGTATTATGATCCCTTGAAAATACAATTTGAATTTGAAACAAAATAATAGGAGAATGAAAGGCTTGATGATGAGGAACCCATTTATCATGAAATAATTTAATGTTACCTTGGTATATCCAGTCAACACAAGGTTTTGAATTTTTCACTGTTCTTTTACATCAAGCCTTCAAAAGCTTCAACTCAGTCAAAACAGATAAGCCTTTATCCACTTTTTGAATGAAACCCAGGAACATAGAAAATAGGATCAGGAGTATGTCATTCAGCCTTCGAGCCAGCTCCGCCATTCAATATGATCACGGTTGATCCTCTATCTCAACGCCGTATCATTCCCCTTGATACCTTTACAGTCCAGAAATCTATTTCTTTCTTAAATAATCCGTGACTTGGCTTCCACATCCTTCTTGGTAGAGAATTCCATAGGTTCACCACCCTCTGAGTGAAGAAGTTTCTCCTCATCTCAGTACTAAATAGTCTACCCTGTATCCTGAGACTGTGACCCCTTGTTCTACACTCCCCAGCCAGAGGAAACATCATCTCTGCATCCAACCTGTCCCGCCCTGTCAGAATTTTATATTTCAATTAGATTTCCTCTCATTCTTCTGAACTCCAGTGAATACAGGCCTAGTCAGCCCAATCTTTCCTTGTACGATAATCCTGCCATCCCAGGAATCAGTCCAGTGAACTTTCGCTGCTCTCCTATGGCAAGTATATCCTTTCTTAGGTAAGGAGACCAAAACTGCACACAATAATCCAGGTGTGGTTTTAGCAAGCTGTAGTAAGACATCTTTGCTCCTGTACTCAAGTCCTCTCGCAATGAAGGCCAACATACCATTTGCTGCCTTAACTGCTTGCTGCACCTGCATGCTTGCTTTCACTGATTGGTGCACAAGGATATCCAGGTCCCTTTGTGCATCAACATTTCCCAATTTATCACCATTTAAGTAATACTCTGCCATTCTGTTTTTCCTACCGAAATGGATAACTTCACACTTATCCACGTTGTACTGCATCTGCCATTTGCCCACTCACTCAACCTGTCTAAATCGCTTTGAAGCCTCTTAACACCCTCCACATCGCTCACCAAGTTTCATGTTGTCAGTAAACTTGGAAATATTACATTTCGTTCCCTCATCCAAATCATTGATATACATTGTGAATAACTGGGGCCCAAGCACTGATCCCTGCGGTATCCCACTAGTCACCACCTGCCACTCTGAAAAAGACCCATTTATTTCTGCTCTCCGTTTCCTGTCTGCTAACCAATTCTCAATCTGTGCCAATATATTGCCCCCAATCCCATGTGCTTTAATTTTACACACTTACCTCTTATGTGGGGCTTTCTGAAAATCCAAATAGACCACGTCCACTTGTTCTCCCTTATCTATTCTGCTAGTTATGTCCTCAAAGAACTCCAGTAGTTTTGTCAAATATGATTTCCCTTTCATAAATCCATGTTGACTTTGTCTAATCCCACTGATATTTTCTAACTGTCCTGTTATCACATCATTTATAATACACTCTAGCATTTCCCCTACTACCGATGTTAGACTAACTGGTCTGTAATTCCCTGTTTTCTCCCTTTTTTAAATAGTGGGGTTACGTTTGCTACTCTCCAATCTGCCAGGACTGTTCCAGAATCTACAGAATTTTGGAAGGTGACAACACATATTTTCATTGCCAGCTCCTTTATATCCTGGGATGTAGATCATTGGGCCCTGGGGATTAGTCAACTTTCAGTCCTATTAATTTCTCCAGCACTATTGTTTTAGTAATACTCATTTCCTTCAATTCGTCCTTCTCACTAGATCCGTGGTTCCCTAGTATTTCTGGGAAGTTATTTGTGTCTTCCTCCGTGAAGACAGAACTAAAGTAGTTTTATAATTGCTCTGCCATTTCCTTGTTTTCTATTATAAGTTCTCCCATTTCAGACTGGAATGAACCTACATTTGTCTTCACTAATCTTTTTCTTTTTACATACTTAAAGAAGCTTCTACAGTCTGCTTTTATGCTCCTTGCAAATTTACTCTTATACTCTATTTTCCCCCTCTTAATCAATCTCTTGGTCCTCCTTTGCTGAATTCTAAACTGCTCCCAATCCTCAGGCCAGCTCTGGAGAAAGGTCATACAGACCTGAAACATTAACTCTGATTCTCTCTCCACAGATGCTGTCAGACCTGCTGAGTTTTTCCAGCATTTACTTTTTTATTTCAGATTTCCAGCATCTGCAGTATTTTATTTTTATGCCTCAGGCTTGCTACTTTTTCTAGCAACTTTATATGACTCCTCTTTAGATTTAATACTATCCCTAATTTCTTTTGTTAGACATGTTTGGGCTGTTTTTCCTGTTGTGTTTTTGAGCCAGAAAGGAATGTATAACTGTTGCAATGCGTACATTTGTTCCTTAAATATTAGCCATTGTCTATCTGCCGTCATGCATTTTAATGAAGTTCCCCAATCTGTTTTAGCCAACTCATGCCTCATACATTCGTAGTTTCCTTTGTTAAGATTTAAGACCCTAGTTTCGGATCGGAGTACTTCACTTTCCATCCTAATGAAGAGTTCTATCATGTTATGGTCACTGTTCCCTAATGGACCCCGCACAACAGATCATTAATTAAACCCTTTTCATTAGGGCCCTATCGGGTAGACATAAAAGCCCAGAGCACTTTTCTGAAGAAGAACAGAACAGTTCTCCCTTGTTTCCTAATCAATACTTATCCCTCAATCAACATCATTAAAAAGCACATTTTCTGATCATTAGCACATTGCTGCCCTGGAGCTTGTTTTGTACAAATTGACTGCCACACTTCCTACATTACAACAGTTACTACACTGGCTATAAAATGTTTTGGATGTAATGAGGTTGTTAAAAGCACAGTAAAAATGCAAGCCTTTCTTTCTCATCTGTGCTAAATCCCATAGTCCCATCACCCCTCTAAGCTACATTGGCTCTCTGTTCCTCAGCATGTTGATTTTAAAGTTCTCATCCTCTTTTTAAAACTCCATTGAGACACCCTACCTCATGTCTCTGCATGTACTGTCGCTTATCCAACATTCAATTTCTCATTGTCCTTTTAAAAATTTTGACTGCTTTTCTGAAGCTGAACAACTTATGTTGGTTTTCTGAATTGGCAATTGTGAATGGGTTGGGTTGAATGCAGAGCTGGTGCTTTTCATTTCTCAACTTCACTTGTACCATAACATGAGCTTCTCTTCGGCCCTATTCTCCAAGCAAAAAAAAAAAATCCATGTCCTCAGGAGGTCTCAAAGTGTTTTGTTAATTACTCTGGAAGTACAGGAAGATCGACCAGGAAACAGGAGTTCCCAGGGCTCTAAGGGTTACATTATGAGGAGAATTTACATAAACTAAACTCGTATCCCCTGGAATATAGAAAGTTTTGATGAATTTGATAAAGGTTTTTAGAATTTTAAAAGGAATTCTTTTTTTTAAAAGTTCATTCACGGGATGTGGGCTTCGCTGGCTGGGCCAGCATTTATTGCCCATCCCTAGTTGACCTTGAGAAGGTGGTGGTGAGCTGCCTTCTTGAATAGTTGCAGTCCATGTGGTGTAGGTACACCCACAGTGCTGTTAGGGAGGGAGTTCCAGGATTTTGACCCAGCGACAGTGAAGGATCAGTATTATACTTCCAAGTCAGGATGGTGAGTGACTTGGAGGGGAACTTCCAGGTGGTGCGGTTCCCATGTATCTGCTGCCCTTGTCCTTCTAGATGGTAGTGGTCGTGGGCTTAGAAAGTGCTGTCTAAGGAGCTTTGGTGAATTCCTGCAGTGCATCTTGTAGATGATGCACACTGCTGCTATTGTGCGTCGGTGGTGGAGGGAGTGAATGTTTGTGGATGTGGTGCCAAACAAGCGGACCACTTTGTCCTGGACAGTGTCCAGCTTTTTCAGTGCTGTAGGAGCTGCACTCATCCAGGCAAGTGGGGAGTATTCCATCACATTCCTGACTTGTGCCTTGTTGATGGTGGACAGGCTTTGGGGAGTCAGGAGATGAGTTACTCGTCACATGATTGCTAGCCTTTGACCTGGTCTTGTAGCCACAATGTTTATATGGCTAGTACAGTTCAGTTTCTGGTCAATGGTAACCCCCAGGATGTTGATAGAGGGGGATTCAGTGACGGTAATGCCATTGAACATAAAGGGGCGATGGCTGGATTCTCTCTTGTTGTAGATGGCCATTGCCTGACACTTGTGTGGCACCAATGTTACTTGCCACTTGTCAGCCCAAGCCTGGATATTGTCCAGGTCTTGCTGCATTTGGGCATGGATTGCTTCAGTATCTGAGGAGTTGCGAATGGTGCTGAACATTGTGCAATCATCAGTGAACATCCCCATTTCCGACCTTATGATGGAAGGAAGGTTATTGATGAAGCAGCTGAAGATGGTTGGGCCTAGAACACTATGCTGAGGAACTCCTGCAGCTGGATGTCCTGGAGCTGAGATGACTGACCTCCAACAACCACAACCATCTTCCTTTGTGCTAGGTATGACTCCACCCAACAGAGAGTTTTCCCCCTGATTCCCATTGACTCCAGTCTTGCTAGGGTTCCTTGATGCCTCACTGGGTCAAATGCTGCTCTGATGTCAAGGGCAGTCACTCTCACCTCATCTCGGGAGTTCAGCTCTTTTGTCCATGTTTGAACCAAGGCTGTAATGAGGTCAGGAGCTGAGTGGCCCTGGCGGAACCCAAACTGGGCATCAGTGAGCAGGTAAAAACAAAAAAACTGCGGATGCTGGAAATCCAAAACAAAACAAAAACAGAATTACCTGGAAAAACTCAGCAGGTCTGGCAGCATCGGCGGAGAAGAAAAGAGTTGACGTTTCGAGTCCTCATGACCCTTCGACAGAACTTGAGTTCGAGTCCAAGAAAGAGTTGAAATATAAGCTGGTTTAAGGTGTGTGTGTGGGGGGCGGAGTGAGAGAGAGAGAGGTGGAGTGGGGGTGTGGTTGTAGGGACAAACAAGCAGTGATAGAAGCAGATCATCAAAAGAAGTCAACAACAATAATACAAAAGAACACATAGGTGTTAAAGTTAAAGTTGGTGATATTATCTAAACGAATGTGCTAATTAAGAATGGATGGTAGGGCACTCAAGGTATAGCTCTAGTGGGGGTGGGGAGAGCATAAAAGATGTAAAAATAAATAAATAAATAAATAAATAATTTTTGGGGTTTTTTTTACATCTTTTATGCTCTCCCCACCCCCACTAGAGCTATACCTTGAGTGCCCTACCATCCATTCTTAATTAGCACATTCGTTTAGATAATATCACCAACTTTAACTTTAACACCTATGTGTTCTTTTGGATTATTGTTGTTGACTTCTTTTGATGATCTGCTTCTATCACTGCTTGTTTGTCCCTACAACCACACCCCCACTCCACCTCTCTCTCTCTCTCTCTCTCCGCCCCCCACACACACACCTTAAACCAGCTTATATTTCAACTCTTTCTTGGACTCGAACTCAAGTTCTGTCGAAGGGTCATGAGGACTCGAAACGTCAACTCTTTTCTTCTCCGCTGATGCTGCCAGACCTGCTGAGTTTTTCCAGGTAATTCTGTTTTTGTTTTGTATCAGTGAGCAGGTTATTGCTAAGCAAGTGCCACTTGATAGCACTGTTGATGACCCCTTCCATTACTTTACTGATGATCAAGGGTAGACTGATGGGGGGGTAATTGGCCGGAATGGATTTGTCCTGCTTTTTGTGTACAGGACATACCTGGGCAATTTTCCACTTAGCCGGGTAGATGCCAGTGATGTAGCTGTACTGGAACAGCTTGGCTAGGGGCACGGCAAGTTTTAGAGCACAAGTCTTCAGTACTATTGTCGGAATGTTGTCAGGGCCCATAGCCTTTGCAGTATCCAGTGCCTTTAGCCATTTCTTGATATCGTGTGGAGTGAATTGAATTGGCTGAAGACTGGTATCTGTGATGCTGGGGACCTCTGGAGGAGGCCAAGATGGATCATCCACTTGGCACTTCTCGCTGAAGATTGTTGCAAATGCTTCAGCCTTATCTTTTGCACTGATGTGCTGGGCTCCTCCATCATTGAGGATGGGGATATTTGTGGAGCCACCTCCTCCAGTGAATTGTTTAATTGTCCATCACCATTCACGACTGGATGTGACAGAGCTTAGATTTGATCCGTTGGTTGTGGGATTGCTTAGCTCTGTCTATCATTTGCTCTTATGCTGTTTGGCATGCAAGTAGTCCTGTTTTATAGCTTCACCAGGTTGACACCTCATTTTTAGGTATGCCTGGTGCTGCTCCTGGCATGCCCTCCTGCACTCTTCATTGAACCAGGGTTGATCCCCTGGCTTGATGTTAATAGTAGAGTAGGGAATATGCTGGACCATGAGGTTGTAGATTGTGTTCGAGTACAATTCTGCTGCTGCTGATGGCCCACGGAACCTCATGGATACCCAGTATTGAGTTGCTAGATCTGTTCGAAATCTATCCCATTTAGCATGGTGCTAGTGCCACCACACAACACGATGGAGGGTATCCTCATTGTGAAGGCGAGACTTCATCTCCACAATGACTGTGCAGTGGTCACTCCTACCGATACTATTATGGACAGATGCATGTCCGGCAGGCAGGTTGGTGAGGATGAGGTCAAGTATGTTTTTCCCTTTTGTTGGTTCCCTCACCACCTGTCGCAGAACCAGTCTAACAGCTATGTCCTTTAGGACTCAGCCAGCTTGGTCAGTAGTGGTGCTACCAAGCCACTCTTGGTGACGGACATTGAAGTCCCCCACCCAGAGAACATTCTGCACCCTTGCCACCCTCAGTGCTTCCTCCAAGTGATGTTCGACATGGAGGAGCACTGATTCATCAGTTGAGGGAGGGCGGTACGTGGTAATCAGCAGGAGATTTTCTTGCCCATGTTTGACCTAATGCCATGAGGCTTCATGGGGTCCAGAGTCGATGTTGAGGACTCCCAGGGCCACTCCCTCCCAACTGTATACCACTGTGCTGCCACCTCTGCTGGGTCTGTCCTGCTGGTGGGACAGGACATATCCAGGTATAGTGATGGTGAAGTCTGGGACACTATCTGTAAGGTATGATTCCGTGAGGATGACTGTTGCTTGACTAGTCTGTGAGACAGCTCTCCCAATTTTGGCACTGGCCCCCAGATGTTAGCAAGGAGGACCTAGAGAGAAATATTTTCCACTGGGTTGAGAGTCCAGGACAAGAGGATATCAGAGCCTGGTCATACAGGAGAGCAGTTAGGAAACACTTCTTCACACAAAGGGTAGCATAAAAAACTCTCATAAAAAACAGATGCTAGCTCAAGTAATGATTTTTAAATCTGAGATCAATAGATTTTTGCTAGCCAAGGGTATTAAGGGACATGGAACATGGATGGGTGGATCACTTATGTAGGATACAAATCATCTATGATTTAAGTGAATGGTAGAAGAGGATGGATGGGTTGAATGGCCTGCTACTGTTTTGATGTTCTTCTTCAATATGTGCCAACTTTTACATGTGAACTGACAGGGCCTCAGTTTAAAGTCCCATATCAATATATGCAGTCAGCATCACGGTGAAGCATTCTGGGAAGATATCCTGCAGTCAGTTCTTGTTGACTATAACAAGATTGACATTACAAGACAGCATGAGAGAATGTGGTGGAGAGATCAGAACCAGAGCGAGTGTGGGGAAACTTCAAAAAGTGACGTCAGCACAAAGGTGAGAGTTGATTGGTGAGTAGTGGGTAAGTGTTTTTCTCCAGTTTTTTTCTCCAGTTTAAAATAGATTAAGCTAAGGAAAGGTAAGGGTTCTAGTTTTTATTTAAAGTACATAAATAATTTAACTTTTTTTTTTACTGTATTTATCTTAAAGTAAGGGTTTTCTTTCAACTAGAGGCATGGCAGGGCAGCTCAGTCCCATGTTATGTACCGCCTGCAACATGTGGGAAGTCCTAGACGCTCCTTGATCTCTGCCCGACCATGTGTGCAGGAAGTGCCACCAGTTGCAGCTACTTGAGCTCCAAGTTTCGGAGCTTGAGCAGCAGCTGGAGGCACTGAGGTGCATCTGCGAGGCTGAGAGTTTCGTGGATAGCACGTTTTTAGACGCAGTCACCCCACAGCTGACGGAAGTGCAGACAGAGAGGGAATAGGTGACCATCAGTCAGAAGAAAGGTATCAGGCAGGTAATCCCCAGGCTGCATCTTGCTCGAGAACCGTTTTTCTGTGTTGGAAAACGGTGAGAGTGACGGTACCTCTGGGGAGTGCAGCCATGCTCATAGCACTGTGAGTGACTCAGCTGCACAGCGGGGGAGGAAAAAGAGGGGAAGAGCAATAGTGATCGGAGACTTGATAGTAAGGGGAACAGACGTGGCCGTAGACGTGACTCCAGGAAGGTATGTTGTCTCCCTGGTGCTAGGGTCAAGGATGTCACTGAACGTCTGCAGGGCATTCTAAAGGGGGAGGGCAAACAGACAGAGATCGTGGTACATATTGGTGCCAAAGACATAGGTAGAAAGAGGGATGAGGTCCTGCAAGCAGAATTTAGGGAGCTAGGAAACAGATTAAAAAACAGGACCTCAAAGGTAGTAATCTCTGGATTACTTCTGGTGCCACGCACTAGTGAGTATAGAAATAAGAGGTTAGTCCAGATGAATGCGTGGCTGGAGAGATTTCTGGGGGCAGTGGGACCTGTATAAGGCGGACGGGTTGCACCTGAACTGGAATGGGGAGGTTTGCTAGTGCTGTTGGGGAGGGTTTAAACTAACTTGTCAGGGGGATGGGATCCTGAGAAGAGGTTCAGCAGGAAGAGATGAGAGAGCAAATGAGTCTGGAAGGCATAGAAGTTATAGGCAAGTTAAGGTACAAGGGAGCTTGGCAAGGTTGGATGGTATAATGCAAGGAGTCTGACAAATAAGACAGATGAGTTGAGGGCACAAATTAACACATGGAAGTACGATGTCATTGCTGTCACAGAGAAATGGTTGAGGGGGGGGCAAGATTGGCAGCTCAATATTCCAGGATATAGGGTCTTCAGATAAGACAGGAAAGGAGGTAAAATAGGAGGGGGTATAGCAATATTGATCAAGGAATCAATTACAGCAGTAAGGAGGGATAACATCTTAGAAGGCTATATGGGTAGAACTTAAAAACAACAAAGGGGCAATCTCATTGCTGGGAGTGTACTATAGGCCCCCAAACAAGTCAGAGAGAAATAGAAGAGCAGATATGTAGGCAAATTTCAGAGAAGTGTAAAAATAATAGGGTAATAATAGTGGGAGATTTCAACTTCCCTAACATTAATTGGGTTAGTCATAATGTGATAGGTTTAGAGGAGTGGAATTCTTAAAATGCATCCAGGAGAGCTTTTTAAGCCAGTACGTAGAAGCTCCTACAAGAAAGTGGGTGGTCCTGGACTTAATTTTAGGGAATCAAGCCGGGCAAATGGTAGAGGTATCAGTGGGGGAGCATTTTGCAGATAGTGATCATAACTGTTAGATTTGAGGTTGTTATGGAACAGGACAGGGATGGGCCAGAAATCAGAGTTCTAAATTGGGGGAAGGCCGATTTTAATAAGATCAGATATGATTTGGCCAGAATGGACTAGGAGTAGCTACTTTTAGGTAAATCTGCGTCAGAGCAGTGGGCCTCATTCAAGAAGGAAATAGGGAGAGTACAGGGCCAACATATTCCAGTAAAGACAAAGGGTGGAACCAACAAATCCAGGGAAGCCTGGATGTCGAAGGATATACAGGATTGGATAAAGAGAAAAAGGTAGGCTTATGGCAGATACGGATGGCTCAAAACAGCGGAAGCCCTAAAGGAGTATAGAACGTATAGGGGGGAACTTAAAAAGGAAATTAGGAGAGCAAAAAGGGGGCATGAACAAACACTGGCAGGTAAAATAAAGGAAAATCCAAAGTTATTTTACAAGTACATTAAGAGTAAGAGGATAACTAGGGAAAGAGTAGGGCCCATTAAGGACCATAGTGGTAATTTGTGTGTGGAGCTGGAACACGTAGGTAGGGTTCTAAATAAATACTTTGTGTCGGTGTTCAAAAATGAGAGGGATGACGTGGGTATGGAAATCAGGCAGAAGGACTGTGATATAATTGAAGAAATTAGCATAGAAAGGGAGGAGGTTCTAAGTGGTCTGGCAGGCTTAAAAGTTGATAAATCTTCAGGCCCAGATGAAATGTATCCCAGGCTGTTGAGTGAGGCAAGGAAAGAGATAGCAGGGGCCCTGGCAATAATTTTCAATAGCTCTCTGGCCACAGGAGAGGTGCCAGAAGACTGGAGGACAGCCAATGTGGTAACATTATTCAAGAAGGAAGGAAGGGATAAACCAGTGAACTACAGGCCAGTTAGTCTAACCTCAGTGGTGGGGAAACTATTGGAAGCAATTCTGAGGGACAGAATTAATCTACACTCGGAGAGGCAGGAATTAATCAAGGACAGTCAGTATGGTTTTGTTAAAGGGGAGGTCATGTTTGACCAATTTGATTGAATTTTTCGAAGAGGTGCCCAGGTGGGTAGATGAGGGCAATGCATTTGACGTAGTCTGCTTGGACTTCAGCAAGGCTTTTGATAAGATCCCGTATGGGAGATTGATAATGAAGCTAAGAGCCTATGGGATCCAAGGCAATTTGACAAATTGGATCCAGAATTGGTTGAGTGGCAGGAAGCAGAAAGCGATGGTCGAGGGGTGTTTTTGTGACAGAATGCCTGTGTCCAGTGGGGTTCCACAGGGATCGGTGTTGGGTCCCTTGCTGTTTGTGCTATATATAAATGATTTAGACTTGAATGTAGGAGGGTTGATCAGTAAGTTCGCGGATGTCACGAAAATTGATGGGGTAGTAAATAGTGAGGAGGTTAGCCTTAGATTATAGGGGGATATAGACCGGCTGGTCAGATGGGCTGATCAGTGGCAAATGGAATTTAATACGGATAAGTGTGAGGTGATGAACTTGGGCAGGACAAACAAGGCACGGGAATACACGATGAATGGTAGGATCCCGGGAAGTACCGAGGATCAGAGGGACCTTGGTGTGCATGTCCACCCGTCCCTTAAGGTAGCGGGACAGGTAGATAAGGTGGTTAAGAAGGCATATGGGATACTTGCCTTTATTAGCCGAGGCATAGAACATAAGAGTAGGGAGGTTATGCCGGAACTGTATAAAACACTGGTTGGGCCACAGCTAGAGTATTGCATGCAGTTCTGGAATCCACATTATAGGAAGGATGTGATTGCACTAGAGAGAGTGCAGGGGAGATGTTGCCTGGGCTGGAGAGTTTTAGTTATGAGCAGAGGTTGGATATACTGGGGTTATTTTCCCTGGAGCAGAGGAGATTGAGGGGGGACATGATTGAGGTGTATGAAATTATGAGGGGCATAGACAGGGTAGACAGGAAGGAACTTTTCCCCTTGGTGGGGGGGGAAATCAATAACCAGGGGTCATAGGTTGAAGGTAAGGGACAGGAGGTTTAGAGGGGACGTGAGGAAGAAATTTTCATCCAGAGGGTGGTGGGAATCTGGAACTCACTGCCTGAAAGGGTGATAGAGGCAGATACCCTCATAACATTTAAGAAGTATTTGACTATGCACTTGCAATGACTTGGCATACAAGGCTATGGGCCTAGTGCTGGAAAATGGGATTAGAATAGCTAGGTACTTGTTTGACAGGTGCAGACTCGATGGGCCGAAGGGCTTTTTTCTGTGCTGTCGACCTCTTCAACAGAACTAAGGAAAAATAGAAGGGAGGTGAAATATAAGCTGGTTTAAGGTGAGGTGGGACAAGTAGAGCTGGATAGAGGGCCTGTGATAGGTGAAGATTGCCAAAAGATGTCATAGACAAAAAAGGACAAAGGTGCTGACGGTGGTGATATTAGCTAAGAAATGTGCTAATAGGTGACATTAAGGGTAGAAAGCAGGACGAGCAAGGTACCGTAGTAGGGGTGGGGTGGGGGGAAGGGAAGGGATCGAAATAGGCTAAAAGGTAAAGATAAAATAATGGATGGAAATATATTTAAAAATAATGGAAATAGGTGAGAAAAGAAAAATCTATATAAATTATTGGAAAGGGGGTGGGGATGGAGGAAAGAGTTCCTGATCTAAAGTTGTTGAACTCAATATTCAGTCTGGAAGGCTGTAAAGTGCCTAGTCGGAAGATGAGGTGCTGTTCTTCCAGTTTGTGTTGAGCTTCACTGGAACATTGCAGCAGGTCAAGGACAGATATGTGGGCATGAGAGCAGAGTTGAGTGTTGAAATGGCAAGCAACAAGGAGGTCTGGGTCATGCTTGCGGACAGACCAAAGATGTTCCGCAAAGCGGTCACCCAGTCTGCGTTTGGTCTCTCCAATGTAGAGGAAACCGCATTGAGAGCAGTGAAAACAGTAGACTAAATTGAGGGAAGTGCAAGTGAAATGCTGTTTCACTTGAAAGGAGTGTTTGACGGTGAGGAGAGGGGAAGTAAAGGGGCAGGTGTTGCACCTTCTGCGGTTGCATGGGAAGGTGCCGTGGGAGGGGGTTGAGGTGTAGGGGGTGATGGAGGAGTGGACCAGGGTGTCCCGGAGGGAATGATCCCTGCGGAATGCCTCTGGGGGGGGCGGTGAAGGGAAGATGTGTTTGGTGGTGGCAACATGCTGGAGTTAGCGGAAATGACGGAGGATGATCCTTTGAATGCGGAGGCTGGTGGGGTGATAAGTGAGGACAAGGGGGACCCTATCATGTTTCTGGGAGGGAGAAGAAGGTGTGAGGGCGGATGCGCGGGAGATGGGCCGGACATGGCTGAGGGCCCTGTCAACCACCGTGGGTGGGAAACCTTGATTAAGGAAGAAGGAAGAGGAACTGTTTTTGAAAGTGGCATCATCAGAACAGATGCGACAGAGGTGAAGGAACTGAGAGAATGGGATGGAGTTCTTACAGGAAGCCGGGTGTGAGGAGATGTAGTCAAGGTAGCTGTGGGAGTGGGTAGGCTTGTAATGAATATTGGTGGACAGACTATCACCAGAAATTGAGACAGAGAGGTCAAGGAAGGGCAGGTAGGGGAAGTGTCAGAGATGGACCATATGAAAATGATGGAGGGGTGGAAATTGGAAGCAAAATTAATAAATTTTTCCAGGTTCAGACGAGAGCATGAAGCAGCACCAAAGCAATCATCGATGTACTGGAGAAAGAGTTGTGGGAGGGGGGGGCGGAGTAGGATTGGAACAAGGAATGTTCCACATAACCCACAAAGAGACAGGCATAACTGGGGCCCATGCGGGTACCCATGGCCACACCTTTTATTAGGAGGAAGTGAGAGGAGTTTAAGGAGAAATTGTTCAGTGAGAGAACAAGTTCAGCCAGATGGAGGAAAGTAGTGGTGGATGGGGATTGTTCGGGCCTCTGCTCGAGGAAGAAGCGGAGAGCCCTCAGACCATCCCGGTGGGGGATGGAGGTGTAGAGGGATTGGGCGTCCATGGTGAAGAGGAGGCGGCTGGGGCCAGGGAACTGGAAATTGTTGATATGATGTAGGGTGTCAGAGGAATCACGGATGTAGGTGGGAAGGGACTGGACAAGGGGAGAGACAATGGAGTCAAGATAGCAAGAAATGAGTTCTGTGGGGCAAGAACAGGCTGACACGATCGGTCTGCCGGGACAGTCCTGTTTGTGGATTTTGGGTAAGAGATAGAAGAGGGCCGTCCGAGGTTAGGAGACTATGAGGTTGGAAGCTGTGGAAGGAAGATCTCCAGAGGAGATGAGGTCAGTAACAGTCCTGGAAACAATGGCTTGATGTTCAGTGGTGGGGTCATGGTCCAGGGGGAGGTAGGAGGAAGTGTCTGCGAGTTGACGCTCATTTAAACCTCAGTGGAGAAGCGCCTGGATTGCCCAGCATTTGCTCTCCACAGGTGTAATAAGGGAACCACTTAAATATTGCCTCTGGACTCCGAGTGTTGAAATTATGTACCAGAGTATTCCTTGGACCTTTCAATTGGCGCTGCGAGCAGGGTACAAAGGACGCAGGTCACTGAATGGGAACTGGGATGAGTCACAGTGTGAGTACATTTTTATTCATACTAAATCTGACTTCGTCCCGACCCAGGAAGTGTCAGGCGCCCCGCAAATCCGAAACCTAGGCTCCAGGCAATATTTCAAGGGGTGGTAAGGGTGAGGTAGTATTATAGATTGTTATAATTACATCCGGTATTCGTCGCAAGTAATGAGTTCGGTCAGAAACGACCCAGGTAAGAACTGTACCGCTGACGGCAACTATACTCCAACCGTCTTACCCAGATATGGCCAGTAGTGACAAACTCGAGTAGGGAGTAGAGGGATCCCTGACAGAGCATTTAGCTGACAAAATAAGAAATTGATAGGCAAAATGATAAAGAGCAATTGGAACTCATTTGACTCACCCACTGATCAGAGAAACTGGTGGGATAATCTTAAAAAAAAGACAAAGATGATAAAGCATGGATCCTAATGTTAAGGCAACACGTAGAGTTAAGTAAGAAAGTAAACAGAATGTTGGCCAGCAAATTCCAAAATGAAGAGCTAGTACAGGCAAAAAATCTCATATGCCAGTTTCGCCAGCTTTAACACAGCCACCAGTAGCTCCACAATACGCAGATAATGTAGATTGGAACGGGCTGGCGGAACAGACAGCAGGATGTGAGGAACAATGGGAAGCGGGTTGGGAATCAGCACCCCCATATCTCGTGGCCCCAATTAAGATTGGACAACCAGGCAGACCTGGCACAGCAGCAAGCTGATTTCCGAGCCTTTGGAGCAGAAATAGCACAAGTCTTAGGGCAAGCCCCAGTTAATTGGAATATAGTGACAGGAGTAAAACAAGAAAAGGTGAGGGTGTCCATGAAAAAGGCAATCGGAAGTTTAAGGCATGTTACAACTACGGGGGTGTAGGTGCTGCGCCGAACTGAGATGATGTACAGTTTATGCAATTGTACAAGGATGGCCTTAGCCTGGCCCACCAGGCAATCCTAGACATTGGGCTAGTAGACAAGGACACAAATGATGAGCTAGAAAGATGGGCAACTGGGGTAGATAATCACATAGGGAATACTAAGATAAAGGTGTCGGCAGTGGAGGTTACAGACCCCACTGAAACGGTGGTCACCGCAACAGCCGTCCCTAAACCCGAGGTGTGCTTTAATTGTAAAAACCCGAACATAAAATATTTACAGTTTTAGATGTAGCCAATGGATTTTGGTCAATACCACTGGACCAGGAATCCCAAGTTAATTCTCTGTCACAGTGGGAGGGAGACAGTATACATGGGTGAGGCTCCCACAGGGATTCCAGAACAGCCTGAACGCCTTCCACTGGGTCATGGGTGAGAAGCTGAGTCAGTGTGATGTAGAGTCTTACAACAGTACAATCTTATAATATGTAGATGATATCCTAAAAGCGTCAGAATCAGAAAGGGGCCACATCGGAGCTCTCCTGATAGTCTTAAGGACACTGAAAAATGCTGGATTTTAGATAAACCCCAAAAAGGCGCAAGTAGGGCAAACACTGGTTAGGTACTTAGGACACGAGAGCAGTCAGGGAAACAAGATTCTACCACAGGACAGGAAAATGGCCCCGAATTGTATACAATACATCCTGTTGAAACTGTGTCACGAATCAGACCACACTGGAAGGGGCAGTACGCTCAGTAGGCTGCTTCAGAACTGGTGGTGGACTGGCATTGGCGGGGATATAGCCAAGTATTGTCAGAGATGCATCATTTGCACCGATCAAAGTAAGGCTATCACAACAGCCGTGCCCCAAGTGCCCATGGGAAAACCTACAGATAGATTTTACGGGACCCCTTCCGAAAGCAGGGGAAAGAAATACTGCCTGGTCATAATCGACCAGTTCACTAGATGGGTGGAGGCTTTCCCCACCATGGACTGCAGTGCCACCACAGTCGTAAAGATCCTTGCTTTTGAAGTAGTACCAAGGCAGGGAATCCTTTTACAGATAGATTTGGATCAAGGAATGCATTTTACGGGCAGTGTTATGAAAAGGACGTGTGAGCTGCTCGGGGTAAAACAGAAATTTCACATACCTTATCATCCACAAAGCTCAGGAATGGTGGAACGTATGAACCGCAGATTAAAAAACGCTATCGGAAAGGCAATCACAGCAACTGGTGGGGGATGGGTGGATGTGCTCCCCTGCATATTGATGCAACTGATAGCTACCCCCAACAGGACAAGTGGGTTATCCCTTTATTAGTTAGTGACCAGGAGGGCATAGCCACCGGAAGTGAGGATATGGGACCCATCAGAGGTAAAATTAAAAACTATATTAAGCAATTGGATGGACAGCTAAAGGAATTACAACAGGAAGTGAAGGACCAACAGGCTATCAGTGATTTAGCAGAGAGGACAAAAAAGGGGGCCCCCATCACCACTGGCTGAGGTCAGAGACATGGTGTTTGTTCAAATCACCCCTAGCCATCCAGGTTTTGCCCCAAAATGAACGGGACCGTACAAAATTATTTTGACCAGCGATTCATGTGCCTGCGTCGATATGAAGGGAAAAGGTAGGTGGAAACACTGGTCGCAACTGAAAAGGTGGATGTAAATGATCTAAGTAAGAAAGACTGAATTACTGGTCAGTGGGGGGAAAACAGGCAACGAGCGTACTGTGTTAGCCAAGTGGTTTAGGATTCATTCCCAATCTGAAGGACTGGCCATCCGAAAGACAAAGGGGGAATTCCTCAACTATGGGGAGGGTCACTGTGGGCTGTGCACAAGGAGGAGTGAAAAGGAGAAAGCTGCCTCTTATATACAACCTAACCCCTGGTGATCACCAGCAGTATGTTTCATTACAGAAATAACAATAACCGGTTAACCTCCACGCCAAGATGGAAAAAGCTGGGTGTTGATAATCATTACTAGGGCCCTGGCTATTGCAGCTACCGGCATACAGAACATAAACCGTGAAGCAGATTCGGGGGACATGCTGCTCTCCACCGCCAGAAGAGGAAGTTAGTATGGGCTTATACTACAAGAATGTCAGCGACAGATATTGCGTGAAAGGAAGTGTGAATGTCACAACAGAAAGGTCAATGCTCTTCAAGGGTGGCACCAGGCTTATGCAACTCTCCAAAACAAAAACAGAATAACCTGGAAAAACTCAGCAGGTCTGGCAGCATTGGCGGAGAAGAAGAGTTGACGTTTCGAGTCCTCATGACCCTTCGACAGAACTTGAGTTCGAGTCTAAGAAAGAGTTGAAATATAAGCTGGTTTAAGGTGTGGGGGGTGGGGGGGGGAGAGAGAGAGAAGTGGAGGGGGGTGGTGTGGTTGTAGGGACAAACAAGCAGTGATAGAAGCAGATCATCAAAAGATGTCACCAACAATAGAACAAAAGAACACATAGGTGTTAAAGTTGGTGATATTATCTAAACGAATGTGCTAATTAAGAATGGATGGTAGGGCACTCAAGGTATAGCTCTAGTGGGGGTGGGGAGTTATGCAACTCTCCGTTGGAATGAGCGATGGAGAGTGACTAGACGCAGAGCTCGGATATGGGAATGGAACTCCGATGGAAAAATGAGGGCCCAACATGCTTCCAGATCAGTGATGGTTCAGATGGACCCTGGACATGTGCGAAGGGGGCACAAGTCCAGATACAATGTGTGAGAGATTTTTCGCAATTTACCTTCACACCCTGGGACAACAACAACTGGGGTCACTGCCCCATGGTGGAGGGCTTGGGAATGAGAGATACCTGGCATTGGATCTTGAGGCCCAAACACGCAGAGTTGACTACAACGGCAGATCCCTGGACTGACACCATCCTGCTATCACAGGACACAACGACACCACAGAGACTATCTTGCCCAGGCATGATCCCTGTGCCACAGAACGGACTGATACTGTATATGGACGGTGAACTATTGTATGATAACGTTAAACATGAAATTGTATTGGTAAAGGTGAACCTGGCAGGTATACAACTGCCTGAGTATTGCAGTAACCAAGCACCGCTATGAAAACTATACAAATTACTGAGTAAGGCTGTGATTAATCAGGCAGCCGACGCCACGGGCGCCACTAGATTCAGGGGACATGCTGCTCTCCACCTCCAGAAGAGGAAGTTAGTTAACAATGTACTGCCAGGGGTGAACACAGGGACTTCCCTAGTAAACTCTCTCGGCATTCAAGGAATCAACTCCGAGGTCACGAATCTTAAAGGTATCATGAGGCAGCTGTTTACAAGAGCAGCGAAGGACGGTGAAACAGCAGTAGCCCTAGGGGGCAAGAGTGTGGCATCTCTATTGGAAAGCGTACACATTATAGAGACCCATGCTAAAACCACCAACCAATTAATAGAAAGGGAGGAACGACAAGAGGACAGCACCCAAAAAAGCCAGCTGTGCCAAGCTTACAGCCAGTGGATTATTGGGCAATTAAGACACAATCTGGCCCAGATCCAAAGGGGGGAGGTACCAGGCTGGTTCAATAGTACCCGGCTGTGGGGGATGGCCAAGAACCCAGGCGTCATTGACGCCTATACATTGAAAGGAATGACCAGGATGTATGCGGTGATTCAGAAGTGCACCACAAACCAAATGAATGTGATAGGCATGGTATGGGCAATCTCCTCAGTCACAGCAGACACGGGCCCGTACCCTCAGTACCAACATTGGGTTAATCCGAGACAATGACTCCCTGTACTACCCCATAGACATGCATGCCATACACAAGAATGAGGGCATACACAGGGTATCACTGAGCGGGTGCAGGAGGAAAGGTAGCCTCACGATTTGCCGCCATTTGGGGGGGCTGGACAAATGCGGGTACAACCAAACGGAGGGTTGTATGTTAGAAATTACCCACAGAGAAAACTATCACACCCATTCAGGATACAAGAGAAAGGGGGAATACTGTGTGATAACTACTGAGCAGTCATACATGTATAGGAGCCTTCATTGCAACATCACCACTCCCAACTTCTGCTTTAAACCCCAACTCCCAGTTACTATCGGACACACGTGAACAGTGTACATTCAACAAAGGGGTCAGGTCTCAGTCAACGCCTCCGACACACTTCACGATACCCTGGAACAGTATGAGGAACCTAAGCAGACCCCAATTCCCCACCTTCCCAAGAGTCTGACAAAGATTAAAGGTGACTTACGAAAGGTGATGAAACAGTATTACATGTTACAGGCGGTGTTTAAAAGGCTAATCAATGATACGGAAGAGCAATTGAGATATCTGACATGGGAGCAAGTGTGGGACTGGGGGCTGAATGTGAATATACACCCCTGGATAAGAATAATCTCTCACATACTCGTCGCTGTGCAGCTAGTGTTAGCATTGGCGTGGGGAATTGCAGCATGTCGCACCTGTAAGAAGAAAGCCCTTAGACATAGGGCAAAAATAATGTTAAAGGAGCAACAATGGCTGCTGGGACAGGACACAAAATTAACGTAGGAAGGTCCCAGCCTCCCATCTTGGTGGCTGCGCATCACAGGAAAGACAGGAGTCTCGGACATTAGGAAGCTTAAAGACTTGGGGAGAGGTCCGGGTGATGCCATGGCCCGTAGGACTTGCTCAGATCGGTACCACCAGAGCCATGACAGAACCATCGGATGCAGATTAATTGGCTAGTTTAACCAAATGGTTACGCACCCAAAAGGGGGGAGCTGACTGAAGATGCAGAAAATTTGGATTTATTTTAAAATGCCAGCCAGGACCAGCAGCTAGGGTGCCATGCCCTACTTGAAAGCTAAAAACTTGTACAAAGGACTCAGCTGTAAATTTGCAATTAAGAAATGGGAGACACACACATGGGATAACTCAATCAAGAAATGGGGAAGGTCATTTCGCACCGTCTGATAGCCATCTTCAAAGGACAATGATTAGTCTCTGCACTGCAATTACTGTACAAGTACACAATTATCAGCCCACAGGGTGGGGGGGGGGGGGGGGGGGTCATTGTGCTGTGGCCTTTGTTTAACTAATCCAATTAAGTTGTAACTGATAGTAAAACATATATAAACTGTGATAAAAACAAAAAGACTGCGGATGCTGGAAATCCAAAACAAAAACAGAATTACCTGGAAAAACTCAGCAGGTCTGGCAGCATCGGCGGAGAAGAAAAGAGTTGACGTTTCGAGTCCTCATGACCCTTCGACAGAACTTGAGTTCGAGTCCAAGAAAGAGTTGAAATATAAGCTGGTTTAAGGTGTGTGTGTGGGGGGTGGAGAGATAGAGAGACAGAGAGGTGGAGTGGGGGGGGTGTGGTTGTAGGGACAAACAAGCAGTGATAGAAGCAGATCATCAAAAGATGTCAACGACAATAGTACAATAGAACACATAGGTGTTAAAGTTAAAGAGTTGGTGATATTATCTAAACGAATGTGCTAATTAAGAATGGATGGTAGGGCACTCAAGGTATAGCTCTAGTGGGGGTTTTTTTATTATATAATGGAAATAGGTGGGAAAAGGAAAATCTTTATAATTTATTGGAAAAAAAAAGGGAAGGGGGAAACAGAAAGGGGGTGGGGATGGGGGAGGGAGCTCACGACCTAAAGTTGTTGAATTCAATATTCAGTCCGGAAGGCTGTAAAGTCCCTAGTCGGAAGATGAGGTGTTGTTCCTCCAGTTTGCATTGGGTTTCACTGGAACAATGCAGCAAGCCAAGGACAGACATGTGGGCAAGAGAGCAGGGTGGAGTGTTAAAATGGCAAGCGACAGGGAGGTTTGGGTCATTCTTGCGGAATGTTCTGCAAAGCGGTCGCCCAGTTTACGTTTGGTCTCTCCAATGCAGAGGAGACCACATTGGGAGCAACGAATGCAGTAGACTAAGTTGGGGGAAATGCAAGTGAAATGCTGCTTCACTTGAAAGGAGTGTTTGGGTCCTTGGACGGTGAGGAGAGAGGAAGTGAAGGGGCAGGTGTTGCATCTTTTGTGTGGGCATGGGGTGGTGCCATAGGAGGGGGTTGAGGAGTAGGGGGTGATGGAGGAGTGGACCAGGGTGTCCCGGAGGGAGCGATCCCTACGGAATGCCGATAAGGGGGGGTGAAGGGAAGATGTGTTTGGTGGTGGCATCATGCTGGATTTGGCGGAAATGGCGGAGGATGATCCTTTGAATGCGGAGGCTGGTGGGGTGATAAGTGAGGACAAGGGGGACCCTATCATGTTTCTGGGAGGGAGAAGGCGTGAGGGCAGATGCGCGGGAGATGGGTCGGACACGGTTGAGGGCCCTGTCAACGACCGTGGGTGGAAAACCTCGGTTAAGGAAGAAGGAGGATCCACAAACAGAACTGCCCCGGTAGACCGATCGTCTCAGCTTGCTCCTGCCCCACAGAACTCATTTCTCGTTATCTTGACTCCCTTCTCTCTCTCCCCTTGTCCAGTCCCTTCCCACCTACATCCGTGATTCCTCTGACACCTTACGTCACATCAACAATTTCCAGTTCCCTGGCCCCAACCGTTTCCTCTTCGACATGGACATCCAATCCCTCTACAACTCCATCCCTCACCAGGATGGTCTGAGGGCCCTTAGCTTCTTCCTCGAACAGAGGCCCGAACAATCCCCATCCACCACTACTCTCCTCCGTCTGGCTGAACTTGTTCTCACGCTGAATAATTTCTCCTTCAACTCCTCTCACTTCCTCCAAATAAAAGGTGTGGCTATGGGTACCCACATGGGCCCCAGCTATGCCTGTCTCTTTATGGGGTATGTGGAACATTACTTGTTCCAGTCCTACTCCGGCCCCCTTCCACAACTCTTTCTCCGGTACATCGATGATTACTTCGGTGCCGCTTCATGCTCTCGTTGGGACTTGGAAAAATTTATTAATTTTGCTTCCAATCTCCACCCCTCCATCATTTTCACGTGGTCCATCTCTGACACCTCCCTTCCCTTCCTTGACCTCTCTGTCTCAATCTCTGGTGATAGACTGTCCACCAATATCCATTACAAACCCACCGACTCCCACAGCTATCTCGACTACAGCTCCTCACACCCCGCTTCCTGTAAGGACTCCATCCCATTCTCTCAGTTCCTTCGCCTCTGTCTCATCTGTTCCGATGATGCTACATTCAAAAACAGTTCCTCTGACATGTCCTCCTTCTTCCTTAACCGAGGTTTTCCACCCACGGTCGTTGACAGGGCCCTCAACCGTGTCCGACCCATCTCCCGCGCATCTGACCTCACGCCTTCTCCTCCCTCCCAGAAACATGATAGGGTCCCCCTTGTTCTCACTTATCACCCCACCAGCCTCCGCATTCAAAGGATCATCCTCCGCCATTTCCGCCAACTCCAGCATGATGCCACCACCAAACACATCTTCCCTTCACCCCCCTTATCGGCATTCCGTAGGGATCGCTCCCTCTGGGACACCCTGGTCCACTCCTCCATCACCCCCTACTCCTCAACCCCCTCCTATGGCACCACCCCATGCCCACGCAAAAGATGCAACACCTGCCCCTTCACTTCCTCTCTCCTCACCGTCCAAGGACCCAAATACTCCTTTCAAGTGAAGCAGCATTTCACTTGCATTTCCCCCAACTTAGTCTACTGCATTCGTTGCTCCCAATGTGGTCTCCTCTACATTGGAGAGACCAAACGTAAACTGGGCGACCGCTTTGCAGAACACCTGTGGTCTGTCCGCAAGAATGACCCAAACCTCCCTGTCGCTTGCCATTTTAACACTCCACCCTGCTCTCTTGCCCACATGTCTGTCCTCGGCTTGCTGCATTGTTCCAGTGAAGCCCAACGCAAACTGGAGGAACAACACCTCATCTTCCGACTAGGGACTTTACAGCTTTCCGGACTGAATATTGAATTCAACAACTTTAGGTCGTGAACTCCCTCCCCCATCCCCACCCCCTTTCTGTTTCCCCCTTCCCTTTTTTTCCAATAAATTATAAAGATTTTCCTTTCCCCACCTATTTCCATTATATAATAAAAAAAAAACCCACTAGAGCTATACCTTGAGTGCCCTGCCATCCATTCTTAATTAGCACATTCGTTTAGATAATATCACCAACTTTAACACCAACAGAACTGTTGAAGGGTCATGAGGACTCGAAACGTCAACTCTTTTCTTCTCCGCCGATGCTGCCAGACCTGCTGAGTTCTTCCAGATAATTCTGCTTTTGTTTTGGATTTCCAGCATCCGCAGTTTTTTTGTTTTTTTTTGTTTTTATCTATGTGTTCTATTGTACTAATGTCGTTGACATCTTTTGATGATCTGCTTCTATCACTGCTTGTTTGTCCCTACAACCACACCCCCCCCTCCTCCACCTCTCTGTCTCTCTATCTCTCCACCCCCCACACACACACACCTTAAACCAGCTTATATTTCAACTCTTTCTTGGACTCGAACTCAAGTTCTGTCGAAGGGTCATGAGGGCTCGAAACGTCAACTCTTTTCTTCTCCGCCGATGCTGCCAGACCTGCTGAGTTTTTCCAGGTAATTCTGTTTTTGTTTCATATATAAACTGTGCTCATTTAAACCTCAGTGGAGAAGCGCCTGGATTGCCCAGCGTTTGCTCTTCACATGCGTAATAAAGGAACCACTTGAATATTGCATCTGGACTCCGTGTGTTGAAATTATGTACCAGAGTATCCCTCGGACCTTTCAAAGGGAATGTCAACCGTTACCTTTCGTTTGGCTGTGCTTTGCGTCTTTTCCTGGTCACATATTTCTGTTTCTTTCTCTTTCAATGCCTCACTCTCTTCACTGTGTTCATGGTCTCCACTATCATCATCTTTCAGGCTACAAGACAGAACATACACATGGTTCAGTATCACACCTTGTTTGATAACAGTCCTGTGAAGCACCTTGGAAATTTTTGCTATGTTAAAGGTGTTATATAAATGCAAGTTGTTATTGCGGGTAAAGAAAACACATATTTAATTAGTACCTTATCACTGCCTCAGACTATCTCAGAAAGTGTTTCATATCCAATGAATTGCCTTTTAAAGCGGAGTCACTGACTTCTCGGAAAATGCAGCAGCAAACTTGCACACAGCATATCCCACAAACAACGAATGACCACTTACCTGATTTTGGAGGCGCAGGTTGAGACAGATTTTGGCAAGGGCACCAAGCTCACTTATAACCTGAACAGGCAGATGGGATCTCAGTTTGATGCATTCTCTGAATTTTGGCACTTCCCAAAGTGCCCACTCCCTCAGTACTAGAGTATCAATTCAGATTATGCTCCGATCCTCGGATGGGGTTTGAACCCACTACCTTGTTGACTCAGAAGAGAGAGCTCTGCCAACTGAACCACATTTGCACTGACTACTTGAGATCAACTCTCTTAACACCAAACACAGTCTAAACGTAAGTGAATTATAGGGAAACTTCTTGATAGTTTATGAAGATGCTAAGGAGCTGTTAGCACCTGCACTTCAGTCTGCATGCGCATATTCAGGAAAGGAGTAAAAACAGAATAGATGAATGACATGAACGTTTGAGTACAAAGCGAGGGAGTGGACTGATGAGAATGAACTGCACGTACCCGAGGTTGGCCAGAGACAAACATAACAGGATGTTAAAAAGCAATTTCTATCACAGCCTAGCAGACACATGAATCATTGATAGCATATAAAACTGAGCTGAACTGAACGAGGAAACCTAATAAATATCTAGTCAGAAAATAAATAAATACCCCAGTCAGATATGATTTGGTACTTGCTTCTTTCAATATAATTGTAAGGGTTGAATTGTGTTGTGATGATAGTCTGATATCTTATGTTTAGTCACTAATCTGATCAGTTCACTGTCTTTCTTTCATAAAGGAATTCATTTTCTTGTGCAATAGAGTTCCATGGTCACTGGGGTCTCTCAGTTATACAAGCCTGTAAAGTAACTGAGCCCTTTGGCTATGTGGACTTTCACAACCAAGTCTGATCCTGTCTTAGTCCAACGTCTGTATACGTATGCTTTCTAGTAGGTTCCCGCTGGTTAAGGGAAATGAATATCACAGCTGTACGACAGGAGGACAGCTCATTGGGCTCATGCAGCGAGGCAATATGGGTGCAGCTCCGGAATAGGAAGGGTGCAGTCACAATGTTGGGGGTTTACTATAGGCCTCCCAATTGCTGGCGGGAGATTGAGGACTCCTGTTATCCTTATGTAGGCAGATTTTGGAAAGATGTAAAAGCAGTAGGATTGTTGTGGTGGGTGATTTTAACTTTCCCTATATTGACTGGGAATCACTTAGCGCTAGGGGTTTGGATGGTGCAGAATTTGTAAGGTGCATCCAGGAGGGCTTCCTGAGACAATATGTAGATAGTCTAACTAGGGAACGGGCAATACTGGACCTGGTATTAGGGAATGAACCCGGCCAGGCGGTCGAGGTTTCAGCAGGAAAGCATTTTGGGAAAAGTGACCATAATTCAATAAGTTTCAAGGTACTGGTGGATAAGGAAAACAGGAGTCCTCGGGTTAAGGTGCTTAATTGGAGGAAGGCTAATTATAACAATATTAGGCAGGAACTGAGGAATCTAGACTGGAGGTGGATATTTGAGGGCAAATCAAAAACTGTGACATGTGGGGGCCTTTCAAACGTCAGTTGATAAGAATTCAAGGCCGGCATGTTCCTGCTAGGGTGAAGGATAAGCATGACAAGTTTCAGGAGCCTTGGATAACCAAGGATATTGTGAGATTAGTTAAAAAGAAAAGGGAAGCATTTGTAAGGGCTAGAAGGCTGGAAACAGATGAAGCCCGTGGAGAATACAAAAAAAGTAGGAAGAAACTAAAGCAAGGAGTCAGGAGGGCTAAAAGGGGTCATGAAAAGTCACTGGCAACCAGGATTAAGGAAAATTCCAAGGCCTTTTATAAATGTGTAAAAAGCAAGAGGGTAGCCAGGGAAAGGGTAGGCCCGCTCAGGGACAGAGATGGGAATCTGTGTGTGGAGCCAGAAGTGTGGGAGAGATACTAAATGAATACTTCTCATCAATATTCACCAAAGAGAAGGACTTAGCAGTCGAAGTGTCTAGGGAAGAGTGTGTAGATAGCCTGGATCATGTTGAGATCAAAAAAGAGGAGGTGTTAGGCGTCTTGAAGAATATTAAGGTGGATAAGTCCCCAGGCCAGATGTGATCTACCCCAGAGTACTGAGGGAGGCAAGGGAGGAGATTTCTGGGGCCTTGACAGAAATCTTTGTATCCCCACTGGCTACGGGTGAGGTCCCAGAGGACTGGAGAATGGCCAATGTTGTTCCATTGTTTAAGAAGGGTAGTAGGGATAATCCAGGAAATTACAGGCCGGTGAGCCTTACGTCAGTGGTAGGGAAATTATTGGAGAAGATTCTTCGTGAAAGGATTTACTACCATTTGGAAGCAAACAGGCGTATTAGTGAGAGGCAGCATGGTTTTGTGAAGGGGAGGTCGTGTCTCACTAACTTGATCGAGTTTTTGGAGGAAGTGACAAAGATGATCGATGATGGAAGGGCAGTGGATGTTATATACATGGATTTCAGTAAGGCCTTTGACAAGGTCCCTCATGGCAGACTGGTACAGAAGATAAAGTCACATGGGATCAGAGGTGAACTGGCAGGATGGATACAGAATTGGCTTGGTCATAGAAGACAGAGGGTAGCAGTGGAAGGGTGCTTTTGTGAATGAAGAGCTGTGACTAGTGGAGTTCCGCAGGGATCAGTGCTGGGACCTTTGCTGTTTGTGGTATACGTAAATGATTTGGAGGAAAATGTAACTGGGCTAATTAGTAAGTTTGCAGACGACACTAAGGTTGGAGGAGTTGCAGATAGTGAAGAGGATTGTCAAAGGATACAACGGGATATAAATCGGTTGGAGACTTGGGCGGAGAAATGGCAGACGGAATTTAATCCGGACAAATGCGAGGTAATGCATTTTGGAAGGTCTAATACAGGCAGGAATTATACAGTAAATGGCAGAACCCTTAGGTGCATCAATGGGCAGAGGGATCTGGGTGTACAGGTCCACAGGTCACTGAAAGTGGCAACGCAGGTGGATAAGGTAGTCAGGAAGGCATATGGCATGCTTGCCTTCATTGGCAGGAGTATTGAGTATAAAAGCTGGGAAGCCATGCTGCAGCTGTATAGAACCTTGGTTAGGCCACACTTGGTCTATTGTGTGCAATCCTGGTCACCACATTACCAGAAGGATAAGGAGGCGTTGGAGAGGGTGCAGAGGAGGTTTACCAGGATGCTGCCTGGTCTGGAGGTTATTAGCTATGAGGAGAGATTGGAGAAACTCGGATTGTTCTCACTAGAGCGACGGAGATTGAGGGGCGACTTGAGAGAAGTTTACAAAATTATGAGTGGCATGGACAGAGTAGATAGTCAGAAGCTTTTTCCCAGGGTGGAAGAGTCAATTACTAGGGGACATAGATTTAAGGTGAGAGGAGAAAACTATAAAGGAGATGTGCAGGACAAGTTTTTTACGCAGAGGGTAGTGAGTGTCTGGAATTCGCTGCCAGAGGAGGTGGTGGAAGCAGGTACGATAGTGGTGTTTAAGAGGCAGGTTGACAAATGCATGAATAGGATGGAAATAGAGGGATACGGACCCGGAAGTGCAAAATGTTTTAGTTGATGGGCAATATGATCGGCGCAGGCTTCGTGGGCCGAAGGGCCTGTTCCTGTGCCGTACTTTTCTTTGTTCTTTGTTTCCTGGATGGTATGGGAATCTTGAGCTGATTCTCTCCACCCTTCTTCCCTACTGCTGCACTACAAATATTCAAATCACCCAGGGATCTGCTTCTAACCATTATCCATGAGCCACTGCTGGAAAGTCTCTGCATGACAGATATCAGTAAATTAGCAGTAGGCTTAGTCATGATGCCTCAGGTGCAAACTGCCCGCTGGTTCTCATTATCTATATGAGGAATGAGGAACTGTTGGGCAACAGTTGTAGATATCTATGAAACCAAATCTCAGTAAATACCTGCAGAGGCAGATGTCATCGGCAAATTTAGCTACCATACATTAGGTCCCTTCATCCAAGTCATTAATATAGATTGTAAATAGTTTGGGCCCCACCACTGATCTCTGTTGGCACTCCACTAGTTACAGCTTGCCATCCTGAAAATGACCCATTTATCCCTACTCTGCTTCCTGTTAGCTAACAGGAAGATGGTGGTGTAGTGGTAATGTCACTGGACTACAATCCAGAGGCCCAGGCTAATGCTCTGGGAACATAGGTTCAAATCCCACCATGGCAGCCAAATTAAAATTAAATTAATGAAATCTGGAATTAAAAGCTAATCTCATGGAATTGTTGTAGAAAACCCATTCGGTTCACTAGTGTACTTTAGGGAAGAAAATCTGCCATTCTTCTGGCCTACATGTGACTCCAGACCCACAGCAATGTGGCTGACACTTAACTGCCCCCTAAAATGGCCTAGCAAGCCACTCAAATCAAGGTCAATTAGGGAAGGGCAACAAATGCTGGGCTTGCCAGTGACACCCACCCCACGAATTAAATTTTTAAAAATTCCTTTATCCATTCTGTATCTTAACAAGAGCACCATGATAAGATTGGCATGTGGTCTTATCTTGTGTAGTAACCTTTGACGTGGCATCTTATCAAATGTCTTTTGGAAATCCAAGTACACCACGCCTACAGGTTTCCCTTTATCCACCTTGCTTGTTACTTTCTCAAAAAACTCTAATGAATTAGTTAAACATGAGTTCTCTTTCACAAAGCCAAACTGACTCTGCCTGACCACATTATGATTTTTTTGCTCCAACCTCCTTAATAATGGATCCTAGGACTTGCCCTGTGACAGATATTAGGCTAACTAGCCTATAGTTTCTTGCTTTCTGTCTCTCTGCTTTCTTGAATAAAAGTGTTACATCAGCTATTTTCCAATCCACTGGGACCCTTCCACAAACCAATGGATTTTGAAAGATTATAACCAATCCATCTACCATCTCTGCAGCCACTTCTTTTAAGACCCTAGGATGCAGGCCATCAGGCTCTGGAGACTTGTCCTTCAGAAAAGAACCTGCATGTTCTACAATACCATTCATGTACCCTCACAGAATACTGAAACATAATGGTTATGTTACTGGCCTAGTAATGCAGAGGTCTGGACTAATGATCCATAGACATAAATTCAATTCCCATCAAGGCAACTGGGGAATTTAAATTGAGTTAATTAAATATATCTGGAGTAAAAAGTTAGTCTCAGCAATGGTGACCATGAAACTATTGGATTATTATAAAAACCCATCTGGTTCACTAGGGAAGAAAATCTGTCATCCTTACCCAATCTGATCTATATGTGATTCCAAAACCACAGCAACGTGGTTGACTCTTTGCCACCCTCTAGAATGGCCTAGCAAGCTACTCACTTGTATTCAAGCAAGCAGCTCATCACCACCTTCTTAAGGGAAATTATGGATGAACAATAAAAGCTGGCCTTGCCAGTGATGCCCAAATCCCATGTGACAACTCGTGAATGAATTTTTAAAAAGAATCTCAGAACAAGGCAAAGTGCTTTACAGCCACTGACGCTCTTTTGAAGTGTATTCACTGTTGTAACGTAGGGAACTCGGCAGCTAATTTGTACACAGAGAGGTTGCACAAAGAGCAAATAATCTGTTTTTTTAAGTGATGTTGATTGATGTTCTTATCTCTGTAATCTTCTCCAGTCTCACAACCCTCCAAGATATCTGTGCTCCTCTAATTCTGGCCTCGTGAACATCCTCAATTTCAAACTGTTCCACCATCGGGGGACATGACATCAGCTGCCAGACCCTAAGCTCTGGAATTCCTTCCGTAAATCTCTCAACTCTCTTTCCTCCTTTAAGACCAAGTTTTTGGTCATCTGCTACATTGTCACATTTGTATACATAACAATAACTGCAAGTCAAACGTAATTGATTGATTTGGAAGCACTTTGAGTCGCCCAGTGCAAATCTTTTGATCATCTATTGTCTTTCGACCTTTAATGTTCACCCAAATAAGACCTCTCATGTCTCGACATCAATGCATCACTCGCTCAGCTCTGCTTAAGTGTCAAGTTACCCCATGTTGGGATGGTAGCCTGAACTCTGTTCCAATTTTATCTAAGGTTTCTTTTTAAATATTTTTTAAAAATTCGCATTAATTCCCTTACCCCTGCCTTGGCATGTCTGCTGCTCAAACCCTCATCAATGCCTTTGTCTGACCTCCAAACTCAACAATTCCACTAAGATAAAAGCAAAAATCTGCGGATGCTGGAAATCCAAAACAAAAATAAAAATACCTGGAAAAACTCAGCAGGTCTGACAGCATCTGCGGAGAGGAACACAGTTAACGTTTCGAGTCCATATGACTCTTCAACAGAACTAATTAAAAATAGAAAAAAGGTGAAATATAAGCTGGGTTGGGGGGGTGGTATAGCTGGATATAGGGCCAGTGTTAGGTGGAGATAGCCAAAAGATGTCATAGACAAAAGGACAAAGAGGTTGAAGGTGCTGATATTATCTAAGGAATGTGCTAATTAAGGGTAGAAAGCAGGACAAGCAAGTACAGATAGCCCTAGTGGGGGTGGGGTGGGGTGAAGGGAAGGGATCGAAATAGGCTGAAAGGTAGAGATAAAACAATGGAAGGAAATACATTTAAAATAATGGAAATAGATGGGAAAGAAAAATCTATATAAATTATTGGGAAAAAAAAAGGGGGGGGGGGATCGGAAAGCGTGTGGGGATGGAGGAGAGAGTTCATGATCTAAAATTGTTGATCTCAATATTCAGTCCAGAAGGCTGTAAAGTGCCTAGTCGGAAGATGAGATGCTGTTCCTCCAGTTTGCGTTGAGCTTCACTGGAACAGTGCAGCAGGCCAATGACAGACATGTGGACATGAGAGCAGGGTGGAGTGTTGAAATGGAAAGCGACAGGGAGGTCTGGGTCATGCTTGCGGACGGACCGAAGGTGTTCTGCAAAGTGGTCACCCAGTCTGCGTTTGGTCTCTCCAAATTAGAGGAAACCGCATTGGGAACAACGAATGCAGTAGACTAAATTGAGAGAAGCGCAAGTGAAATGCTGCTTCACTTGAGAGGAGTGTTTGGGCCCTTGGATGGTGAGGAGAGGGGAAGTAAAGGGTCAGGTGTTGCACCTTCTGCAGTTATGTGGGAAGGTGCCATGGGAGGGGGTTGAGGTGTAGGGGGTTATGGAGGAGTGGACCAGGGTGTCCCAGAGGACAGAACACCTTCGGTCTGTCCACAAGCATGACCCAGACCTCCTTGTTGCTTGCCATTTCAACATTCCACCCTGCTCTCATGCCCACATGTCCGTCCTTGGCCTGCTGCATTGTTCCAGTGAAGCTCAACGCAAACTGGAGGAACAGCACCTCATCTTCCGACTAGGCACTTTACAGCCTTCCGGACTGAATATTGAGTTCAACAATTTTAGATCATGAACTCCCTCCTCCATCCCCACCCCCTTTCCGATTCCCCCCCGCCTTTTTTCTGATAATTTATATGGATTTTTCTTTTCCCACCTATTTCCATTATTGTTAAATGTATTTCCATCCATTGTTTTATCTCCACCTTTTAGCCTATTTCGATCCCTTCGCTTCACCCCACCCCACCCCCACTAGGGGTATATGTACCTTGCTTGTCCTGCTTTCTACCCTTAATTAGCACATTCCTTAGATAATATCAGCACCTTCAACACCTCTTTGTCCTTTTGTCTATGACATTTATTGGCTATCTCCACCTATCACAGGTCCCTCTATCCAGCTCTACCCCCCCCTTAAACCAGCTTATATTTCACCTCTTTTCTATTCTTACTTAATTCTGTTGAAGAGTCATACGTACTCGAAACGTTAACTGTGTTCCTCTCCGCAGATGCTGTCAGACCTGAGTTTTTCCAGGTATTTTTATTTTTGTTCAACAATTCCACTGACTTTCTGAGCAACTTCCCCAACTCTACCTTCCATAAACCAGCTCATCCAAAACTTTCCCACCCATATCCTATGCCAGATAAGTATCGCTCACCCGTTACATCTATTCTTTCTGATCTCTATTATCTCCTTGTTCACCAGCACCTACAATTTAATATTTCTTGACAAGTATAACCAGCCAAGTATGGGGAGCCCGAATTGATTATTTTCTTTCAAGAGCACTGAGGGCAATTACAGCATTCTCTCTGGGACATAAACGTTTCCCAGATTGCTGTTCCCGTTTCTGAGATCCACACTCAGTGCCATGCGCCGCCATATGAACACACTCGACCTCTCCCTCCAGCAGCACCGTTGCACCCTTTTTCAAAGTTGCACGTGTCCCCAGTTTCATTTTATTCTTCATCTCATCCGACGCCTCAACAAGAAACTTTTTCTCTTTCTCTCAAGTGCTAAGGAACGCAAGCTCCAACAACTCATCGGCATCAACACTCATCCAGGACCCTCCACCCCTGCCTGTCCCTCCGTCCCCACCCCATCTTCCAATCCCAGCCCCGGCTGTGTATTCATTATACCCCCTAACCTTCCCCTCTCCGACGCTGAACGTTCAGTGCCCAGCAAAGGACTTAGTTTCATACCCTTACGCCCTCATCTCAATGAATTTCGGGATCGACACAATGCTGAACTCTTCTTACGCGCCTGCGTCTCCTTGCTCACTTCTTTGGACAGGAGTCCTCTCCCCGTTCAACGGATCCTTTATACGCACATCCAATATTCTCCCTCCACCTGGACCCCTCCCCCTGGATTCTTACCTTCTCTTGTTCTTTTTATTGAGAACTGTCAGCGTGACATTAGTCATCTCAATTTCTCTGCTCCTCTCACCCACTCTAACCTGTCTCTCTCTGAACTTACTGCACTCCGTTTTCTCAGGTCCAACCCTAACATTGTCATCAAACCCACTGACAAGGGTGGTGCTGTTGTTGACTGGTGCACTGACCTCTACCTCATGGAGGCTGAGCATCAACTCGCAGACACTTCCTCCTACCTCTCTCTGGACCATGACCCCACTACTGAACATCAAGCCATTGTTTCCAGGACTGTCACTGACCTCATCTCCTCTGGAGATCTTCCTTCCACAGCTTCCAACCTGATAGTCGCCCAACCTCGGATGGCCCGCTTCTACCTCCTACCCAAAATCCACAAACAGGACTGTCCCGGCAGACTGATCGTGTCAGCCTGTTCCTGCCCCACGGAACTCATTTCTCACTATCTTGACTCCATTCTCTCTCCCCCTGTCCAGTCCCTTCCCACCAACATCCATGATTCCTCTGACACCTTATGTCACATCAACAATTTCCAGTTCCCTGGCCCCAACCGCCTCCGCTTCACCATGGACGTCCAATCCCTCTACAACTCCATCCCCCACCGGGATGGTCTGAGGGCTCTCCGCTTCTTCCTTCGAACAGAGGCCCGAACAATCCCCATCCACCACTACTCTCCTCCATCTGGCTGAACTTGTTCTCACACTGAACAATTTCTCCTTCAACTCCTCTCACTTCCTCCAAATAAAAGGTGTGCCAAGGGTACCCGCATGGGCCCCAACTATGCCTGTCTCTTTATGGGGTATGTGGAACATTCCTTGTTCCAGTCCTACTCCGACCCCCTTCCACAACTCTTTCTCCGGTTCATCGACGATTACTTTGTGCTGCTTCTTGCTCTCGTTGGGACCTGGAAAAATTTATTAATTTTGCTTCCAATCTCCACCCCTCCATCATTTTCACATGGTCCATTTCTGACACTTCCCTTCCCTTCCTTGACCTCTCTGTCTCAATTTCTGGTGATAGACTGTCCACCAATATCCATTACAAGCCTACCGACTCCCACAGCTACCTCGACTACAGCTCCTCAATACCCTGCTTCCGTAAGGACTCCATCCCATTCTCTCAGTTCCTTCGCCTCCATCACATCTGTTCTGATGATGCTACCTTCAAAAACAGTTCCTCTAACATGTCCTCCTTCTTTCTTAACCGAGGCTTTCCACCCACGACAGTTGACAGGGCCCTCAACCGTGTCCAGCCCACCTCCCGCGCATCCGCCCTCACGCCTTCTCCTCCCTCCCAGAAACATGATAGGGTCCCCCTTGTCCTCACTTATCACCCCACCAGCCTCCGCATTCAAAGGAATATCCTCCGCCATTTCCGCCAACTCCAGCATGATGCCACCACCAAACACATCTTCCCTTCACCCCCACCACCACCCCCCCCACCCCCTCTGCCCAGCGGCATTCCGTAGGGATCGTTCTCTCCGTGACACCCTGGTCCACTCCTCCAACACCCCCTACTCCTCAACCCCCACCTATGGCACCTTCCCATGCAAATACAAAATATGCAACACCTGCCCCTTCACTTCCTCTCTCCTCACCGTCCAAGGCCCCAAACACTCCTTTCAAGTGAAGCAGCATTTGACTTGCATTTCCCCCAACTTAGTCTACTGCATTCGTTGCTCCCAATGCGGTTTCCTCTACGCTGGAGAGACCAAATGCAGACTGGGTCACCGCTTTGCAGAACACCTTCGATCTGTCCGCAAGCATGACCCAGACCTCCCTGTTGCTTGCCATTTTAACAACCACCCTGCTCTCTTGCCCACATGTCTGTCCTTGGCTTGCTGCATTATTCCAGTGAAGCTCAACGCAAACTGGAGGAACAGCACCTCATCTTCCGACTAGGCACTTTACAGCCTTCCGGACTGAATATTGAGTTCAACAACTTTAGATCTTGAACTCCCTCCTCCATCCCTACCCCCTTTCCGTTTCTTTCCCCTCCCTTTTGTTTTTTCCAATAATTTATATAGATTTTTCTTTTCCCACCTATTTCCATTATTTTTAAATCTATACCTTTTATGCCCTTTTAGTCTTATTTCACCCCACCCCCACTAGAGCTATCTGTACCTTGCTTGTCCTGCTATCCATTCTTAATTAGCACATTATTTTAGATAATATCACCACCTTCAACACCTCTTTGTTCTTTTATCTGTGACATCTTTTGGTTATCTCCTCCTATCACTGCTTGCTTGTCCCTACAACCAACACCCCCCCACCCCCTTAAACCAGCTTATATTTCACCCCTCTCTTATTTTTACTTAGTTCTGTTGAAGGGTCATGAGGATTCAAAACGTCAACTGTGCTCTGCTCCGCCGATGCTGCCAGACCTGCTGAGTTTTTCCAGGTATTTCTGTTTTTGTTTTGGGTTTCCAGCATCCGCAGTTTTTTGCTTTTATATACAGCATTCCAATTGTTATCTAGATCTACGGAGAGAAGGATATTTGGCAAGTACACTGACACCTGATCAGCACCAAGCCATTACCTAATAGGAAGTGTGTGGCTCTCAATTTAGAAACATTGAAGCAAGAGGAGGTCATTTAACTCTTCCAACTTATTCTGTCTTTCAACGTTGTCATGGCTGAACTAAATCCTGACTCCATCTACCCTCCTTGGGTCCATAACCCTTAAAAACCTGGGAGGGGAAACAAGCTAATCCATGGGATACAGGGATAGTGTGGGAAGAAGGCATTGAAGTGGATGATCAGCCATGAATGGAAGAGCAGGCTCAATGGGCTGAATGGCCTACTCCTGCTCCTATGTTCTCATGTCCTGTGTCACTAGTTGAACAGCCTGCCAACAGTCACTTATCTCAATCCTCCCTTTGTTTGTGGATGACGTGCTTGCGGACTCGCAAAGCAACTGTTCTACTCAGAATGCAAGGCAGGAGACTTCCAAAAGAACAGTGGAAATGCTTTAGGGATGTCCTCAAAGCATCCCTGAAGAGGTCAAACATGGGATTCATGGGAGATCCCCGCTTGTGATGAAGAACAATGGAGTAGGCTCATTCAGGAAGGGACACATCAAGAGATGCAAAAGTGAAGTCAAGGCTTTGGACGGAGTACTCAAACCCTCAAACAACCCCATCTACCCAACCTTCCATCATAGGGTTGCCAACCCTCTAGGATTGACCTGGAGTTCCCCAGAAATTGAAGATCAATCTCCAGGAGACTGCTGTGTGCAACCCTAAGAAAAATCATAGAGACATTAAAAAAGATTAAAAAAAAATTTTCTTTGAACATTCCTTTATACCAGATATAAAAATATTGAAAATGGGGGAAATAAAGGGCTGTTTGGCTGACAGTCCAGCCTATTCCAATTGGGTAATAAGTCTTTTTGCTTTCCAATCGGTGTAGAAAGACAATATGTCACAACGATGGACGGGTTGGCTGATTAATTGCTGGAGCGTGACAGCAAGTCATGTAGTGAAAGCTCCAGGAATGCATTAAATCACTAAGATAAAAGCAAAATACTGCAGATGGAAATCTGAAATAAAAACAGAAAAACTCAGCAGGTCTGGCAGCATCTGTGGAGAGCGAAACAGAGTTAACGTTTTGTGTCCGTAGGGCCTTTGGCAACCCTGTTCAGACTCCACCTGCGACAGTCTGTGCATTGGACACATAGGCCATCTCAGAACCCATCGTGGAGTGGAATCAAGTTACTCTCCAACCCGAGGGAGTGTCTAAGGGGACGAGGGGTGGGAAAACCAACCTTGGAACACCTAACAACCTCGCGCATGCGCAAGCAGGCGACAAACCTCGCTTTTGACTGACGTGTCGGCGACCAATCAATGGGTCCCGCCAGCCGCCCTCCTTTGTGTCGATCCACCAATCAGTGAAGCCGGTGGGGGGGCGGGACTTCCTCCCGTTCGCCCGACTCCAGCTCGAGTCGCGAGTCGCGAGCCGCCGACCGCCTCCAGAAAAGTTTTTCGGAGGTTAATAAATGGTGGTTGACTTACGCTTGGAATTTATTGTTCATTTCTTCAAGGAGCTCCCCCAGAAAACAAGATGACGAAAACGGGTATTCGGTAAAGTGCCGGGTGCTACCGTTAACGATGGCTTTATTTTGAAAGAACTGGATACTTTTTTAAAAAACAAAAAAAAAATCTGTCGGACTCGTAACGAGGAGGCCGAGTCCCTGGCGGCCCCCGTGTGCGCATGCGCTACAGCCACGGCGAGCTCTTTGGGACAAACGTCGGGGGTACAAAGATCTCGTTTTCAAAACCTGAATGGAACTGAGGATGTCTCTCCAACGCCTATGGGTTGAGGCAAAGAATGAGGATTCGGCATTTAGCTGTTGAGTTTTAATATTATCTGGAGATTTTTTTAAAAAAGACATGCGCGATTAAAAGGAAAATAGAAATACAAATCTCATTTTTTTAAAATAAGAATGTGCCAAGAAAAGTCATAGCCAACATCTGAATGGCTAGCTTAATGATTCATCTATTTAACCCTTGGTCAAAGTTTTTGCCCCTGCCCCCACAGTGTTAATCTTTCTGTCCCCTTTTTGCATGTTGGTAGATGTGGACCATATCCTCTCCTCCCACCTTGGGCAGCGAGCTTCAGGATACCATAAGGAACCTTTGAATGGGAACAGATATATACTGTAAATTAATAACAATGGACCAATAAGCCAGGGTGAAGCAATAATGACATGAGGAAAACTTTTTTTTGTACAGCAAGTGGTTAGAATCTGGAACAGCCTGATGTAGTGGAGGCAGATTCAATCATGGCTTTCTAATGTGAATTAGACCAGCAAAGGGAAAATTTTGAAGGGCTACAAGGAAAAGATGGAATGGAACTGGGTTAGTTTCTCTTGCAGAGAGATGATGTGGACACAAAGGGCCGAATGGCCTCCTGCACTGTATTCATTCTATGATTCTATTCTCTGAATCCAGGTTTTTTAAAAACAGGTAACAATATAATGGGACTTAGAGGGTTATCATTCTCACCTTTGAGTTAAGTGCTATGGGTTAAAGTCCTCCTCCAGAGACTTGAGCACAAATCCAGGCCAACATGCCCAGTTGAGTACTGAGGGGATGCTGCATTGTTGGAGGTGACATTTTTCAGATAAGATGTTAAACCAAGGCCCCATATGCCTTCTCAGGTGGATGTGAAGGATCCCATGGTACTATTTTGAAAAGGTGCTTGAAAAAGTGCAATGTAATGGATTTGGTAGTCAAATTAAAACACATGAGACTTGGCAATGTGGATACAAAACTGGCAAAGGGAAAGAAAGCAGAGATTAGTGGTAAACAGTTGCTTTTCAGACTGGATGGATTTATCCAGTACTGTTCTTCAGAGGTCAGCATTAGGACCACTGCTCTTTTGATATATATTAATGACATGGACTGGAGTATACAGGGCATAATATCAAAGTTTGCAGATAATTCAAAACTCAGATGTGTAGTAAGCTATGAGAAGGATAGTAACAGACGCAGCAGGACTTAGACTAGTGATGTGGACAGACACATGGCAGATAAGGAGTGTGAAGTGATCCATTTTAGTCGCAAGAAAGAATGAGGTGAGGTAATATGAACTAATGGTACAAGTTTAAAGGGGGACTTTGTATACATATCTTTGAAGGTGGCAAAACAAAGTTGAGAAGACTGTTAATAAAAATAAACATCTCATAGGTTTTAACAGAGACATTGAGTACAAAAGTAAGAAAGTTATGTGAAAGCTTTATACAGTACTGCTTAGGTTTCAGCAGGAGTATTGTGTCCAGTTCTGGGCACCATATTTTTAAGGAAGGATGTCAAGGCGTCAGATGGTGTGCAGAAGAGGTTTAATAGAATGCTGCCTGGGTAGAAAAACAAGTTATGTGGAGAGACTGGAGAACCTGATGTTTTCCTTTGAGCAGAGAGAGGTTAAGAGAAGATAAGTGTGTTCAAAATGGTTTTGATAAGGAGAAGCCTTTTCCAGCGGCTGAAGGGTCAGTAACCAGAGGACACTCCCCAGCATGTCACAAATATTCAAGTTATAATTAAGTCAGTGAAAAAGAACCAGAGGAAACGGGAAAAGAATTATACAGTGATCTAGATTACACTGCCTGAACATGTAGTTAAACAGATTCAATAGTAACTTACCAAAAGGATATTGGATAAATTATTGAAGGAAAAAAGGTTATGTGGAAAATGCAGGGGGAGTGAGAATAATTGCTAAAGGAATAGAGTATAAAAATAGGAAAGTGTTGTTGCAACTGTACAAGGTATTGGTGAGACCGCACCTGCAGTACTGTGCACAGTTTTTGTCCCCTTACTTGAGAAAGGATGCAGTTGCATTGGAGGCCGTTCAGAGGAGGTTCACTAGACTGGTTCCAGAGATGCGGGGCTTGCCTTATGAGAAGAGATTGAGCAGTTTAGGCCTATACTCGCTAGAGTTTAGAAGGATGAGAGGAGATCTAATTGAGGTATAAAAGATGCTAAAGGGGATAGACAAAGTAGACGTGGAGCAGATGTTTCCCATTGTGGGGCATTCTAGAATGAGAGGCCATAGTTTTAGGCTATGGGGTGGTAGATTTAAATCAGAGATGAGGAGGAATTACTTTTCTCAAAAGGGTTGTGATTCACTACCTCAGAGTGCAGTGGATGCCAGGACGCTGAATAAATTTAAGGAGCAGATAGACAGATTTTTAATTAGTAACGGGTTGAAAGGTTATGGGGAGACGGCGGGAAATTGGAGTTGAGGCCGAAATGAGATCAGCCATGATCGTATTGAATGGCGGGGCTGAATTGCCTACTCCATGTTCTCATGTTTGGAAAGCTCTTTTGAAGAGCTGGCACGTGCACGATAGGTCAAATGGTCTTTTTTGCTAAATTGTACTATGCTAACTCTCAACATTGGATCTCAACAAACCCTGCCCCCAGACCCAGGTCCTTCTCATAGATACTTGCACCTTTGAACTATATCATGCCAACTTAAAAAAAACAATGATGTCAACCTTCCTAACAAATAAATAAATAATTCTTTCTTTGTGCGAATTAATTTGAAGCAGGCTTCTATAATTTGCTTCACTTTTTTCCCTACATAATTCCTCCAATATCCTGCGTCAAATCTATACAATTTTATCTCCCCATCATAATTCACAGTCAAATGACAGTGGCAGCCCCAACCAAAAACAAAGTAAATGTTTAATTTGTAACTTTTTAAAATTCATTATATCTTCCAGATTCAATTTGTCTGCTCAATCCATAGTTCTGCTAGCACTTAGTCTCAGGTCTGATAATATAAAAATCATTTTGCATTCCAACCACAAATTAAAAAATTGAAATAATGTTTCAGTAACACAACCCAAACAGCTTTCCAAAATTTTATGAAATTAATCATTTTCTTCAAGCTACAAATTAAATCTTCAGTGCATTTCACATGCTCAATCACTTTAAGCATTTGCATTTAACATTGACAATGCCTATGTAAAAGTTATAGTATAAATTCCCTAGTTAAGTAGGTGCCCATGACACTGTAGTTGCAGGTTCTTCACAAAGTGACAAGGTAGCCCACTCTACCTATCTGCCTCTAGCCCATTAATAAATGCTGTACCAACTGTGCACAATATTCTCTCACAAAAAAAAAGCAATGAGATATTGGCCAGAACACCAGGGAAAACTGCCGTGCTCTTCAAAAGAGGGGCCATGGGATCTTTTCCATCTCTGGATAAGGGCCTTGCTTTAATGTCTCAAACACATGATGGCACCCACCAATGGTACAGCTCTCCCCCAAAGTACTGCACCAGAATGCCAGTATAGATTGCGTGCTTCGTAGTGGGACTTCAACTGACAACCTTCTAACTCAGATAATAAATATAGTGCCCACTGAAGCATGCTAAACATAATGAATAAGCAGCTTATTAACACAGCAGTAAGAGCATCTGCAGCACATAACCTTAATCATGACCATAGAAATTTCCCTTCATTAACAAAACAGACATTTTATTCTAGATTCTGTCCTGCAAAGCAATTACACTCTAAGTGACTTCACTCTGCATATGCCCCTGAAAGGGAGTTCAAGCACCTTCCAATCCCACAGTGATCACATGAGACTCAAGGTTCTTTCACTGGTTTTATTCAAGCATGCAGGGGAGACTGTATCAGTACAAGATTAACATATAAGGAATGTTTGAGGACTCTGGGTCTATAATTGATGGAGTTTAGAAGGATGAGGGGGGATCTGATTGAAACTTACAGAATACTGAAAGGCCTGGATAGAGTGGACGAGGGGAAGATGTTTCCATTAGTAGGAGAGACTAGGACCCGAGGGCACAGCCTCAGAGTAAAGGGAAGACCTTTGAGAACAGAGATGAGGAGAAACTTCTTTAGCTGGAGAGTGACGAATCTATGGAATTCATTGCCACAGAAGGCTGTGGAGGCCAGGTCATTGAGTGTATTTAAGACCGAGATAGATAGGTTCTTGATTGGTAAGGGGATCAAAGGTTACAGGGAGAAGGCAGGAGAATGGGGTTGAGAAACTTATCAGCCATGATTGAAAGGCAGAGCAGACTCGATGGGCCGAATGGCCTAATTTCTGCTCCTATGTCTTATGGTCTTATAAGATGGGTACAAGTTCCCCGAATGGATACATTTCCTTGCAGTTATACTTTTCCCATATCTTACTCTATTTGCATGTACCAATGATCAATGTCTACATGTTTTAACCTTGTTACAAGAACCTTGTTACAAGACCCAATCATTTACACACACAATTAGTTTGTTAGTTCTATCCTATTATCTTCGAGACACTCGTACATAATTATATTGTCCACTCCCATTCAACATATACACACAGACCTTGACTCTTACCTGGTTCAGATTAGGACTTGTGGTTTATAAAAGCCATCTCTTTGTCCATTTTATTTGGTTTTTAACTCTTTCACCTCCCCTCTCAGTCCCCTCTTATGGTCCTTGGCAAAAGCCCAAGATGGCCAATTACCGGCGTTGAGAATTCCTTCTTTGTCCTTCGGATGGCCAGTTGTCCAGACTTCTGAACGAATCCTAAACTGCCAAGCTATATAAACTGACCTTTCCTCTAGTCCCTGTAACCCCTTTCCCCATTCAGGCGGTGGACACTGGAGCATGTCTTTGGAATATTATGCAGTAGCCCTTTGAGATTCTCTGCTGATAGTAACACAGGCAAATGGTCCAAACCAATACCGCTAGGCTGAAGATTGTCATTGCCATTTGGAGGATCTCCCACCAATTGATCAAGCGCACTGAGGCAGACCCAGCTAACTTATTTGCGGATTTAATGGCCAGGTCCACCTGGATGCATCTCCTCCTAACTTGGTCCTTTGATGTGTGAGTGTATTGATGTGCTAATTTTGTGGCCTGTAACATGGCCAATCATGCTATCTTGCCTGAGGTCTCGTCAGTAAATTCTGTATCATCCCACCAGGGACTAAATACGTATCCTGTCATTTGTTCTGGTAGGTACAAATCTCCTAATTTAATAGAGTCAGTGATTTGTATACAAAAACTGGAGTTCACTGAACACCTTAGTCCTCCAAAAACCATCTCGTCTTCACTGGTCATAAAACACCATTGTGTCAGGGACATTTGGACTGCCTTGAGGCCTTCCTGGATGGGAGAGATCTCGAGGATAATTCTGTTGTTGTTAGTCAGGGGCTCTAGGGTATAGCAAGTGCACACAATGTAACTTTGTGATTCCATACAACAGTCCTTGGTACTCATCCAAACTGAGGAGTTAACGTAGGTGAGGTACCCATGGGATCCTGCTGGGTAAACCCACCCATCTCTCTCTCTCTCTCTACCCCTAGGGATTCAAATCGATAACTATCGTGGAAGGGGGTTTTTGGGTGGTATTTTTGGGGTAGTGTCATTGGGAATTTAATCACCCCATCCTCTCCTCCACTCGGGTTGGGTGACTACAAGCTCTCGTCGTTCCGGGTACAGGTTTATTAGATTCAATTGGGATATTGACTCAAACACATGTATGGGGACAGTACCAAACCTAGTGCCTTCTATAACTGATTTTATCCCTTCAATTAAATCTTGGGCCAACATGTCGGAGGCCCTTCCCTGACTTTGAGGGTCAGCAACGTCAATGAGCCCTTGTGCGGAGATGTCCAGGGTTTCCAACAGCCCCTCCCCTTGTATACTAATACTGTTAAAGCATTTTCTGTCCCATATGTGTTATACTGCAGTCCTTTGGCTGCTTCGGTAGTTATTTGTGATGCATAATTATTTAGTTCATCGAACTGAGCAGAGTTTACCACTGAATTCGCACTTCCAAAGAGACCTATATCCCCCAACAGGCTCCTTATCCATCTTCCCTGCTTTCTTGCCCCCGGGGTAATTCGAGCCTTGTAATCCCCAATGGTCTGTTCTAACCAATATTTAGCCCACTTAAATCGGGTTTCGGTGATTTCTACATGGTCCGTGTAAGACTTGCTAAACCTGTGAGGTTGTACATCGCCTCCAGGGATACCATAGTGACGTCATGCAACAGGGGTTTGGCCTTCCCGATCCCAACTATTCTGTCTGGAGCGGGGTTTGTCATCTTAGAGCAGCGGGTTGGTTTTTGATATCCACAAGTACTCAGTTTAAAACATTGTGTATTATAACAATCATGCCCATCTATTACATATTTAGATATTTCTTGACCGTATTGTCCCTCGGGACCGGGTTCCCAAACGAAGGGAGATAGGCTTGTCCATCTAGCAATCATATTAATCTCCTGATAGACCCAAATGCTTATTGGCAAAAAAAAACTGGTAGGGGGTGCATGCATTCCACATCCCCCATACCACCAACCCAGTGCAGTCATATTGTCATAAATCCCGTTATTGATACTCTGCTGCTCATGTCTGTGCTTATGCTTAGTGAGATATTACTGGGAGAGTGTATCCCACTGAGGTGTATCCTCAAGAGTGCATTTGCCATTTTATCACTGTCCTTCCCCTTGGGTAGGTACCACCACCCCATGAAGTTCCCTTTGGTAAATTCGAGTGGTGTTAGCCGGACCAGCTGCCCAGGTGTTGCGATATGCAGGGTAACGCTTTGTTCGGACCTGACCAATATTAGTGGAATCAAAGGAGACAACTGATTATAAATGTTACTTTATTATATTTACACAACTACAAGCAATAATCTTACGTCCTTCTACCCGCTGAGGACCCTGCGGCGATGGCTGGTCGAGCGATATCCTCTCGTTCCTTGGCACCGGTCACGAACCCAGTCCATAGGCGAAGACTGAATTCGATTGGAAGGTCCTCGCCTTTATAGTATGGTACAAACAAAGGACTTATCTTGTTTTCTCCATTCTTTCTCAAGTTAGTAATAGCCACCTGGTACTTGCGAGATTAGACAGAGTATACTATATTAACTCATGAGTATCATTCTGAGACTGTGGTAATCCGCAGATTTGCACATTCCACCCCTTTGTACTCAGGGGTTATCAAGCAAACAAGTATATGCACAAATTAATTGCTCGATAACTATTACCTTATGATACAGCTTATATAATTTACATAGTAATATCAATAAAACCAAAAATGCAATACAAAGTATAATTAGTAAAATCACAATTGGATGCATAATTGAGTTGAGGATCATAGAGGCTTTGGGAGACCATCCACTGAAAATATCCCACCAATGATGGGTGGTTAAGGTATGTAATTTGTCTGTAATACGAACTAATTCCTGATTCGTGTATTATTTACAGGTAACTTCCTTCATTTATATGTTCCTCCCGAAGCTCGCATGGTACATGGCTCAAACACTGGGATGAGCACTTGGTACGACATAACATTCAAGGCTCTGGGCCAAGTGCTGGTAAATGGGATTAGGTAGGTAGGTCAGGTGTTTCTCATGTGTCAGTGCAGACTTGATAGGTCGAAGGGCCTCTTCTGCACTGTGTGATTCTGTGATAAGGATGTACCAATCCTACAGGCCAATACTCACAATCCTTCCCAACCTGGGTCTTATATTCATCCAACCATGTTCCATAGAATACGGGGAGCCAAAACTTAGCTCCAAACAAATGTGGTTATGTAATAAATTTACACCATATATCTTAACATTTGCAATTCTAAATGGAACTTGTAATGTTGCATGCAGTATCATTACATTGCGTACATTTCAGGTCTGGATTTATAGTCAAATTTAACAGCTTCATCCATGCATTATAATGTCCGGTATGTAGAGGAAGAAGTTTCAATTCATTCCGTTGGGCTATCTCATACAATTCCATCAAATTGCAATGCGTTAGGGCAAAAATAAGGTCCCACATCCATCCATCAGAGGTATAACGATCCACAGAAGTAACCACGTCATCTTCACCTGTAATGACATAATGTACTAGCTGCTCTTATTTACAGTTTCACTCTCTTTTCCTCAGTTTATCAGTATTAATACAGCTTGGTATATCTTCTTTCTCAAGTAACACCCAATAGATATTACCTTCGCCATGTGCCAATACTTCTCCTTGTACTAGTTTCTTATTAGGGTAATGCACCTATACTTTTCAACCTTTACATACATTTTGTTCAGTGGACTTTAGTTGTTCTGGAGGAACTCAGTTCCGCCTGATCATCCATTCAACAGGAGTACCCACAGGCCTAGGCCAATTGTTGAGATTGTATTCTGTTTGAGCTAATACTTTCAACCATCCTCTTACAATATGGTTGGGGGTTAGCAATTTGATATGTTGCTTCAATAGCTCATTCATTCGTTCAATTAATCCTGAGGCCTGCGGATAATGTGTTATATGACACACCCATAAAATCCCATTGTCCATTGCCTGACTTCTTGTCCAGCAAAGTGTGGGCCATTATCTGATTGTATCTCATTAGGGGCACCGTATCTCTGCACAAGATACTGTAACCCTTTTATCGTTGCAGCTTGGTTTGCTTTCACAATGGGATGGGTGACCATATAACCTGAGTGCATATCTACCATTGTAAGTACATACTGATATCGTTGCTGAAGGGGTAAGGGCCCTATATAATCAATTTGCCAGTTATGTCCTGGTCCCACGCCAATTTTTATCTGCCCTAAAGGTTTCTTCTGTAGTGGGAATTGTTTCACATTCTGGCATGTTGGGCATTCAGCAACTACCATTTGTGCGGTATCATGTGTAACTGGGATTCCTCTGTCAGATGCCCATTGTCAGATTCCTGCCATTCCTAGGTGTCCGGATTTCTGATGAGCCCATTGTGCAAATTGCTTACCTTCCTCTTCTTCAACTTCAGTAGCTTGAACTCCTGTCATCTCATCAACATTTGCATTGTTTATGCTATCTCAAATAGCATCCTAGTTATTCAGAAGTAACCTGTTAAATTACACTTCCCTTTTCCCATCTCAAGGTTGTCCCAAATTCAAATCACAATGCTGTTGGGATGCAGATTTCCTTCTTTGCTATACGGTGGCCAGGTGTACAGCCACTTGAGTTTGCTGATCCTCAGCCTTGGCTGCTCGCTCCTGAACAGCTTGTGCTACGTCAGTGAGAGCAACATTCTGCTCCTGCAACCAGGTTATCTTTTCCTTACTCTCCTGCAACTCTTTTGCCTGTCTTTCATTTTCCCATGTAAGATATCGCACTGCAGTAACCAGAACCCATCCCACTTGACTAGAACCTTCCTGCTTGGGGAAGCCCGCTTGCTCCAAACAGACCTCAATAGCATAAGGTAATTTCTTTGCACTATTCTCTATCTCCTTATCCCAACTTTCCGGTGGTCCCACTTTAGCTAACATGTTCTCTACTACCCCAAAATGATCTGAGGTAGTCCATCCTGGCACCTGACGTATTCCATCACCCTCAGGGACACTAGAATCCGTCTTTTTCTTCCACATATCGCTCAGATCCTGCTGACTACGCCAAATGTTGCGTTATACAGGGTAATGCTTTGTTCGGATCTGACCAATATTAGTGGAATCAAAGGAGACAACTGATTATAAATGTTACTTTATTATATTTACACAACTACTAGCAATAATCTCATGTCCTTCTGCCTGTCGGGGACCCCATGGCAACGGCTGGTCGAGAGATATCCTCATGTTCCTTGACACCGGTCACGAACCTGGTCCATAGGCGAAGTCTGAATTCGACTGGAAGATCCCCGCCTTTACAGGACTAGTACATATTGTCTGGGGTAGAGACAGATGTCGTTGTCGATGTTAACTGTTGGTGCCTCCTATGCCAGTATTGACGCCCACGACCAGGGTCGTAGACCTGTGAAGACATTAGCATTGGCTCCTGTTGTCCGGGTTACCACTTGGTGATTCGTCATATATCTTTATCTGTGTGTAATGCCTCCATTTACTTTCCGTTTTCATATCGACAAGTGCACACGGATCACCTGTCATAATTACCTTGTATGGTCCATGCCATCCTGGGGGCAAACCCTGTTCGCTCCGGGCTCACCTTGACCATGACCTTATTGCCCACCTTGGGGGTCCGTTGTTGCTCTTTGGATTTGCCTATTTCAATATCCTTAATCACCTGTCAGTCTCTGATTTCCTTCCTTAACTCATGCAATTGCTTACTCATTTCCTGCGTAGTCTCACATCCTTCCTTTTAATGGTCCAACATCTCCCCCTCCTGCTATGATTCCCTTGGTTCATCCTTTCCACCAACCCTGAGCTCTATGGGTGGTAGGGAATGTGGAATTTCTGTTTAATTTCCATAAGTTTTCATGTTCCTTTAATGACTCCCTGTGAAATGAGTTTCCTGATCCAAATCCATCTGGGTGGGCACCCCCCACTCCTTCCAGTCCTCCATTTCCTGCTGCTATCCCACGTCGGATCTCAATTCCTTAAGCTGTCTGCACAACTCTATAATACACCTTCTTAAACAAAAACAAAAATACCTGGAAAAACTCAGCAGGTCTGGCAGCATCTGTGGAAGGGAGCACAGTTAACGTTTCAAGTCCGCATGACTCTTCAACAGAACTAAGGAAAAATGGAAAAGGGGTGAAATATAAGCTGGTTTAAAGTGGAGGGTGGGGGGGTGGGTGTGGGGGGGTGGCTGGGACAAGAGAGCTGGATAGAGGACCAGTGATAGCTGGAGATAACCAAAAGATGTCACAGATAAAAGGACAAAGAGGTATTGAAGGTGCTGATATTATCTAAAGGAATGTGCTAATTAAGGGTAGAAAGCAGAACAAACAAGGTACAGATAGCCCTAGTGGGGATGGGGTGGGGTGAAAGAATCAAAAAAGGCTAAAAGGTAGAGATAAAACAATGGATGCAAATAAATTTAAAAATAATGGAAATAGGTGGGAAAAGAAAAATCTACATAAATTATTGGAAAAAACAAGAAGAAAGGGGTGGGGATGGAGGAGAGAGTTCATGATCTAAAATTGTTGAACTCAATATTCAGTCCGAAAGGCTGTAAAGTGTCGAGTCGGAAGATGAGGTGCTGTTCCTCCAGTTTGCGTTGAGCTTCACTGGAACAATGCAGCAAGCCAAGGATGGACATGTGGGCATGAGAGCAGAGTGGAGTGTTGAAATAGCAAGTGACAGGGAGGTCTGGGTAATGCTTGCGGACAGAACGAAGGTGTTCTGCAAAGCGGTTACTTAGTCTGCGTTTGGTCTCTCCAATGTAGAGGAAATCGCATTGGGAGCAATGAATGCAGTAGACTCAGTTGAGGTAAGTACAGGTGAAATGCTGCTTCACTTGAAATGAGTGTTTGGGCCCTTGGACGGTGAGGAGAGGGGAAGTAAAGGGGCAGGTGTTGCATCTTCTGCGCTTTCATGGGAAGGTGTCGTGGGAGGGGGGTGAGGTGTAGGGGGTGATAGAGGAGTGGACCAGGGTGTGACGGAGGGAATGATCCCTACGGAATGCCGCCAGGGGGGCAGAATGGAAGATGTGTTTGGAGGGGGCATCATGCTGGAGTTTGCGGAAATGGCGGAGGATGATCCTTTGAATGCGGAGGCTGGTGGGGTGAAAAGTGAAGACAAGGGGGACCCTATCATGTTTCTAGCAGGGAGAAGAAAGTGTGGGGGCGGATGTGTGGGAGATGGGCCGGACACAGTTGAGGGTCCTGTCAACCACCGTGTGTGGAAAACCTCAGTTAAGGAAGAAAGAGGACATGTCAGAGGAACTGTTTTTGAAAGTGGCATCATCAGAACAGATGCGACGGAGGCGAAGGAACTGAGAGAATGGGATGGAGTCCTTACAGGAAGTGGGGTGTGAGGAGCTGTAGTCGAGGTAGCTGTGGGAGTCGGTGGGCTTGTAATGGATATTGGTGGACAGTCTATCACCAGAAATTGAGACAGAGAGGTCAAGGAAGGGAAGGGAAACATCAGAGATAGACCATGTGAAAATGATGGAGGGGTGGAAATTGGAAGCAAAATTAATAAAATTTTCCAGGTCCAGACAAGAGCAAGAAACAGCACCGAAGTAATCATCGATGTACTGGAGAAAGACTTGTGGGAGGGGGCCGGAGTAGGACTGGAACAAGGAATGTTCCACATATCCCATAAAGAGACAGGCAAAGCTGGGGCCCATGCGGGTACCCATAGCCACACCTTTTATTTGGAGGAAGTGAGAGGAGTTTAAGGAGAAATTTTTCAGTGTGAGAACAAGTTCAACCAGACAGAGGAGAGTAGTGGTGGATGGGGATTGTTTGGGCCTCTGTTCGAGGAAGAAGCGAAGAGCCAACAGACCATCCCAATGAGGGATGGAGGTGCAGAGGGATTGGACGTCCCTGGTGAAGAGGAAGCGGTTGGAGCCAGGGAACTGGAAATTGTTGATATGATGTAGGGTGTCAGAGGAATCACGGATATTGGTGGGAAGGGACTGGACAAGGGGAGAGAGAATAGAGTCAAGATAGTGAGAAATGAGTTCCGTGGGGCAGGAACAGGCTGACACGATCGGTCTGCCGGGACAGTTCTGTTTGTGGATTTTGGGTAGGTGGTAGAAGCGGGCCATCCGAGGTTTGGAGACTATGAGCTTGGAAGCTGTGGAAGGAAGATCTCCAGAGGAGATGAGGTCAGTGAGAATCCTGGAAAAAATGGCTTGATGTTCAGTATTGGGGTCATGGTCCAGGGAGAGGTAGGAGGAAGTGTCTGCGAGTTGACGCTCAGCCTCTGCGAGGTAGAGGTCAGTGTGCCAGACAACAACCTCCCTGTCGCTTGCCATTTCAACACTCCACCCTGCTCTCATGCCCACATGTCCGTCCTTGGCCTGCTGCATTGTTCCAGTGAAGCCCAACGCAAACTGGAGGAACAGCACCTCATCTTCCGATTAGGCACTTTACAGCCTTTTGGACTGAATATTGAGTTCAACAATTTTAGATCTTGAACTCTCTCCTCCATCCCCACCCCCTTTCTGATTCTTTTCCCCCTTTTTGTTTTTTCCAATAATTTATATAGATTTTTCTTTTCCCACCTATTTCCATTATTTTTAAATGTATTTGCATCCATTGTTTTATCTCTACCTTTTAACCTTTTTCGATTCCTTCACCCCACCCCATCCCCACTAGGGCTATCTGTACCTTGTTTGTTCTGCTTTCTACCCATAATTAGCACATTCCTTTAGATAATATCAGCATCTTCAACACCTCTTTGTCCTTTTGTCTGTGACATCTTTTGGTTATCTGTAGCTATCACTGGCCCTCTATCTAGCCCTCTTGTCCCAACCCCACTCCCACCCCTACCTTAAACCAGCTTATATTTCACCCCTTTTCTATTTTTCCTTAGTTCTGTTGAAGATTCATGCGGACTCGAAACATTAACTGTTCTCCCTTCCACAGATGCTGCCAGACCTGCTGAGTTTTTCCAGGTATTTTCGTTTTTGTTTTTGATTTCCAGCAAACACAGTTTTTTGCTTTTATACACCTTCTTATCCTATCTTCAATGGCTCAATACCTTCACTTCCAATGGAGGTTCTCTCTGGGAGTCACTTAATTCTGCCTGTCATCATGGTTTTAATCCTGTCGTCTTACTTTTTGTAGCTCGCAGGCACATTGATATAATCAGTAATACATCTATTTAGCCTTTTTCCAGCTTTCCCTTTACTTGTATCCACCTTGTGGTGAATTGTTGTTAAGTGTTATTTCTCCTTATCCTTCAATTGCCTCAACTACAGATTCCACATAGTTTTACCTCTAAGCTTCTTTTTCCCTGACCATGATCATCCCATGACTCTTTTGGAGGTCAGTTTCTCTATTGTCTTGGTCATTTAAATGTTTCCTTATTCTTTAGGCCATATTAACTATTCCATGTCAACGAGAATCTCTTGTCTCTAGATGTTTACTTATCTCCCCCTGTGCAGTTCCAATGTCTCAGTTGATGGCCAGATTATCAAATTCAGCTCCCTTAAAACAGTTTGTATGTTGTGTCCTCTTTCCCTAACTTTCTCCTACCCTTAATCCTTTCCTCATACCATTTTACATATGCAATAGCTACCATCCTTTCCATTTCCCTTCTGGTGTTTGACAAGGTGTTTACTAAAACCCGCTTTCACAGCCACATCTCCTTTCTCAGTGACTGTCTCCATCTCCGACTTACCCCACGTGGATTTCAACTGAAATTCCACCCCTCAGGATTACAGGTATCTCCGGGACATAAAACGTTTCTCGGACTGCTGTTCCCGTCACATTCTGAAATCCACACTCGGTGCCATGCGCCGCCATATGAACACACTCGACCTCTCCCTCCAGCAGCACCGCCGTACCCTTTTTCAAAGCTGCGTGTGCCCCCAGTTTCATTTTATCCTTCGGCTCATACGACGCCTCAACAAGAAACTTTTTCTCTTTCTCTCAAGTGCTAAGGAACGCAAGCTCCAACAATTCATCGACACCAACACCCATCTAGGACCCTCCACCCCTGCCCGTCCCTCCGTCCCCACCCCATCTTCCAATCCCAACCCCAGCCGTGTATTCACTATACCCCCTGACCTTCCCCTCTCCGATGCTGAACGTTCAGTGCTCAGCAAAGGACTTAGTTTCATACCCTTACGCCCTCACCTCAATGAATTTCGGGCTCGTCATGGTGCTGAACTCTTCTTCCGCCGTCTTCGTCTCCGGTCTCACTTCTTTGGGCAGGAGTCCTCTCCCAGTTCAACGGATCCTTTTACCCATCTCCAATACTCTCCCTCCACCTGGACCCCGCCCTCTGGATTCTTACCTTCTCTTGATCTTTTCATTGAGAACTGTCAGCGCGACATTAGTCGTCTCAATTTCTCTGCTCCTCTCACCCATTCTAACCTGTCTCTCTCTGAACTTACTGCACTCCATTCTCTCAGGTCCAACCCTGACATTGTCATCAAACCCGCTGACAAGGGTGGTGCTGTTGTTGTCTGGCGCACTGACCTCTACCTCGCGGAGGCTGAGCGTCAACTCGCAGACACTTCCTCCTACCTCTCCCTGGACCATGACCCCACCACTGAACATCAAGCCATTGTTTCCAGGACTGTCACTGACCTCATCTCCGCTGGGGATCTCCCTCCCACAGCTTCCAACCTGATAGTCGCCCAACCTCGGACGGCCCGCTTCTATCTCCTACCCAAAATCCACAAACAGAACTGCCCCGGTAGACCGATCGTCTCAGCTTGCTCCTGCCCCACAGAACTCATTTCTCGTTATCTTGACTCCCTTCTCTCTCCCCTTGTCCAGTCCCTTCCCACCTACATCCGTGATTCCTCTGACACCTTACGTCACATCAACAATTTCCAGTTCCCTGGCCCCAACCGCTTCCTCTTCGACATGGACATCCAATCCCTCTACAACTCCATCCCTCACCAGGATGGTCTGAGGGCCCTTAGCTTCTTCCTCGAACAGAGGCCCGAACAATCCCCATCCACCACTACTCTCCTCCGTCTGGCCGAACTTGTTCTCACGCTGAATAATTTCTCCTTCAACTCCTCTCACTTCCTCCAAATAAAAGGTGTGGCTATGGGTACCCGCATGGGCCCCAGCTATGCCTGTCTCTTTATGGGGTATGTGGAACATTCCTTGTTCCAGTCCTACTCCGGCCCCCTTCCACAACTCTTTCTCCGGTACATCGATGATTACTTCGGTGCCGCTTCATGCTCTCGTTGGGACTTGGAAAAATTTATTAATTTTGCTTCCAATCTCCACCCCTCCATCATTTTCACGTGGTCCATCTCTGACACTTCCCTTCCCTTCCTTGACCTCTCTGTCTCAATCTCTGGTGATAGACTGTCCACCAATATCCATTACAAACCCACCGACTCCCACAGCTATCTCGACTACAGCTCCTCACACCCCGCTTCCTGTAAGGACTCCATCCCATTCTCTCAGTTCCTTCGCCTCTGTCGCATCTGTTCTGATGATGCTACCTTCAAAAACAGTTCCTCTGACATGTCCTCCTTCTTCCTTAACCGAGGTTTTCCACCCACGGTCGTTGACAGGGCCCTCAACCGTGTCCAGCCCATCTCCCGCGCATCCGCCCTCACGCCTTCTCCTCCCTCCCAGAAACATGATAGGGTCCCCCTTGTCCTCACTTATCACCCCACCAGCCTCCGCATTCAAAGGATCATCCTCCGCCATTTCCGCCAACTCCAGCATGATGCCACCACCAAACACATCTTCCCTTCACCCCCCCCAATTGGCATTCTGTAGGGATCGCTCCCTCTGGGACACCCTGGTCCACTCCTCCATCACCCCCTACTCCTCAACCCCCTCCTATGGCACCACCCCATGCCCACGCAAAAGATGCAACACCTGCCCCTTCACTTCCTCTCTCCTCACCGTCCAAGGACCCAAACACTCCTTTCAAGTGAAGCAGCATTTCACTTGCATTTCCCCCAACTTAGTCTACTGCATTCGTTGCTCCCAATGTGGTCTCCTCTACATTGGAGAGACCAAACGTAAACTGGGCGACCGCTTTGCAGAACACCTGCGGTCTGTCCGCAAGAATGACCCAAGCCTCCCTGTCGCTTGCCATTTTAACACTCCACCCTGCTCTCTTGCCCACATGTCTGTCCTTGGCTTGCTGCATTGTTCCAGTGAAGCCCAATGCAAACTGGAGGAACAACACCTCATCTTCCGACTAGGCACTTTACAGCCATCCGGACTGAATATTGAATTCAACAACTTTAGGTCGTGAGCTCCCTCCCCCATCCCCACCCCCTTTCTGTTTCCCCCTTCCTTTTTTTTTCCAATAAATTATATAGATTTTCCTTTTCCCACCTATTTCCATTATTTTTAAAAAAATTTTTTTTAAAAAATCTTTTATGCTCTCCCCACCCCCACTAGAGCTATACCTTGAGTGCCCTACCATCCATTCTTAATTAGCACATTCGTTTAGATAATATCACCAACTTGAACTTTAACACCTATGTGTTCTTTTGTTCTATTGTTGTTGACATCTTTTGATGATCTGCTTCTATTACTGCTTGTTTGTCCCTGCAACCACACCCCCACTCCACTTCTCTCTCTCTCTCTCCGCCCCCCACACACACACCTTAAACCAGCTTATATTTCAACTCTTTCTTGGACTCGAACTCAAGTTCTGTCGAAGGGTCATGAGGACTCGAAACGTCAACTCTTTTCTTCTCCGCCGATGCTGCCAGACCTGCTGAGTTTTTCCAGGTAATTCTCTTTTTGTTTTTGTTTTGGATTTCCAGCATCCGCAGTTTTTTTGTTTTTAGCTACCATCTTGTTCAGATTGTCTGGAGAGACTTTACAGTCCAATAAAGTATTCTCATAAAAGCAAAAAACTGCAGATGCTGGAAATGGAAAACAAAAACAAAAATACCTGGAAAAACTCAGCAGGTCTGGCAGCATCTGTGGATGGGAACACAGTTAACGTTTCGAGTCCGCATGACTCTTCAACAGAACAGATGCTGCCAGACCTGCTGAGTTTTTCCAGGTATTTTTGTTTTTGTTTTAAAGTATTCTCATAACAGTTTTAGAACAGAAATCAGGCATTGACATGTTTTGTTTCCTTATCTTCATCTCAAACAACATTTTATCATTTCAAAAGTAACCCACTAAATTTTGTCTGACTTTTTTTTTAAGAATTATCCTAGATTCATTAACTTGGCAAAAAATTGGATTTCTGCCAAAGTTTGTCAATGTCTTGAGCTTAACTTTATTTTTTGGGAACAGACTTACAAATACAAAAGCTTGCAGCATTTGAATTAATGTCAATTGTTGGCAAACCTTTTAAAATAAAAACTCTGTTTTGAGAAATTTAATCAGAAACCAAACTGCAATTTTTAAAAAAAATCTTTGTAAGAACTGTGATTTACACTATCAAAATTAAAACTACCTCTTTCTCAAGTGTATTGATTTGAATCTAGATTAAAAGTCCCATATGTTTATTGATACATTCTTTATCTTGGATAGCATCATAGTTATTCAAAAGTAACCTTCTAAATTACACTGCACTTAACATCTCAAGATTGTTCCAAATTCAAATAACAGTGCTGTTGGGATGCAGATTTCCTTTCATATTTAATTAATCTCTTCAAAAGAAACCCCTTTTTATCCATTGGAACCACCTAGACTATGGACAGAATTTTTCCGTTGGCGAGCTGGGGGCGAGGTCTACGCACTGACGCGAAAATGACGCAGGATGATGTCGGACGGAACTCCCTATGTCATCCCGCCCCATTTAAATATTCAGGAAGACGGGGGCACAGCGCTATCAGCTGTCTGCCTGCCGACGTCAATGGCCAATTGAGGCCATTGACAGGATAATTAAGCCAATTAAAGGCCCAGCCTGTCCAACCTTAAGGCTGGCGGGCAGGCCAGGAGCTTCAGCGGGCTTCTGAAAAAACATGAAACCTCATCCACCGGCAGGTGGAGGTTTCATGTCTGTTTTAAAAAAGTTTAATAAAATTTTTGTGATATTTATTAACATGTCCCATCTCGTGTGACGTTGTCACATGAGGGGGGACATGTTAATTTTTTAATTATTTTATTTTTGAAGTTTGAAACACTGTCAGCGATCTCCCTGAGGCAGCACTTAGTCTCAGGGAGATGTGCGCTCTGTCATGTGCATGCGTGAAAGATCGTGCTCTGACAGTTGGGGAATCCCTCCCCCTGCCACGCACAGGAAGCGCATAGCGCTTCCCATTGGGCAGCCCGCTGGGCGGGCCTTAATTGGCCCGCCCACTTAAAATCGCGGCAGCGGCAATTGGCTGCCCGCCTGCCGCTGAGCCAGTGGGGCCTGCCTGCCCATCAAGGGCAAAATGCTGCCCTATGTGTTTATGTCTTTTGGTTTTCCTAGAATCCTTTTGAATTTCAGGTAATTTTTTTTCCCCTCAATTTTAGAATACCAACTCGTATGAGCTAATGTAGCTCGTATGTATCAATCCCAATCAGCTTGGAAGCTGGTGATAAGGGTTATCCTTTTCCTTTAATATGGGGCTTCCAACTCTAAAGTGCTGAACTCCACCCACAAATGACAATTAAAGGAAGAAAACACTTTAATGCTCACATACGAATGCTTCCTTGCAGACAAACAAACATATATAAAAGGTATGTATTTATATTCCTATAACATTGAACTTAACAAACGCCCCCAGTTCGCCAATGGAAAAACTCTCATAGTCTAAATGAAACTTCAAGTAGCAGTGGGGGGAATAAAGGTTCTTTTTCACTGACTTAATTATAACTTGAATATTTGTGACATGCTGGGGAGTGTCCTCTGGTTACTGACCCTTCAGCCGCTGGAAAAGGCTTCTCCTTATCAAAACCATTTTGAACACACTTATCTACTCTTAACCTCCCTCTGCTCAAAGGAAAACATCAGGTTCTCTAGTCTCTCCACATAACTTGTTCTGCTACCCAGGTAGCATTCTATTAATCCTCTTCTGCAAACTGTCTAAGACCTTGACATCCTTCCTAAAAATATGGTGCCCAGAACTGGACACAATACTCCTGCTGAAACCTAAGCAATGCTGTATAAAGCTTTCACATAACTTTCTTACTTTTGTGCTCAATGTCTCTGTTAAAACCTGAGATGTTTATTTTTATTAACAGTCTTCTCAACTTTGTTTTGCCACCTTTAAAGATATGTATACAAAGTCCCCCTTTAAACTTGTACCATTAGTTCATATTACCTCACCTCATTCTTTCTTGCGACTAAAATGGATCACTTCACACTCCTTCTCTGCCATGTGTCTGTCCACATCACTAGTCTATGTCCTGCTGCGTCTGTTACTATCCTTCTCATAGAAGGATACACATCTGAGTTTTGAATTATCTGCAAACTTTGATATTATGCCCTGTATACTCCAGTCCATGTCATTAATATATATCAAAAGAGCAGTGGTCCTAATGCTGACCTCTGAAGAACAGTACTGGATACATCCCTCCAGTCTGAAAAGCAACTGTTTACCACTAATCTCTGCTTTTTTTCCCTTTGCCAGTTTTGTATCCACATTGCCAAGTCTCATGTGTTTTAATTTGACTACCAAATCCATTACATTGCACTTTTTCAAGCACCTTTTCAAAATAGTACCATGGGATCCTTCACATCCACCTGAGAAGGCATATGGGGCCTTGGTTTAACATCTTATCTGAAAAATGTCACCTCCAACAATGCAGCATCCCCTCAGTACTCAACTGGGCATGTTGGCCTGGATTTGTGCTCAAGTCTCTGGAGGAGGACTTTAACCCATAGCACCTAACTCAAAGGTGAGAGTGATAACCCTCTAAGTTCCATTATATTGTTACCTGTTTTTAAAAAACCTGGATTCAGAGAATAGAATCATAGAATGAATACAGTGCAGGAGGCCATTCGGCCCTTTGTGTCCATGTCATCTCTCTGCAAGAGAAACTAACCAGTTCCATTCCATCTTTTCCTTGTAGCCCTTCAAAATTTTCCCTTTAATGGTCTAATTCACATTAGAAAGCCATGATTGAATCTGCCTCCACTACATCAGGCTGTTCCAGATTCTAATCACTTGCTGTACAAAAAAAAGTTTTCCTCATGTCATTATTGCTTCACCCTGGCTTATTGGTCCATTGTTATTAATTTACAGTATATATCTGTTCCCATTCAAAGGTTCCTTATGGTATCCTAAAGCTCGCTGCCCCAAGGTGAGTCAAGGGTGGGAGGAGAGGATATGGTCCACATCTACCAACATGCAAAAAGGGGACAGAAAGATTAACACTATGGGGGCAGGGGCAAAAACTTTGACCGAGGGTTCAATATGGGAATCATTAAGCTAGCCATTCAGGTGTATTTTCTTGGCACATTCTTATTAAAAGAAAAATGAGATTTGTATTTCTATTTCCCTTTTCATCTCGCATGTTTTTTAAAAGAAAATCTCCAGATAATATTAAAACTCAACAGCTAAATCCTCATTCTTTGCCTCATTAGTGAGGCAGTGAGAGCAGTTCACAATAAAACGCTGAGACTGACTGCAAATATGTTCACTGCACCTAAGCTCAAATATATTTTGTTCTGGCTGGAGTTTGGGGCTGTGTAGGAAGTACAAAATGCCTTTAGCTCAGGGTTGAAGTTTCATAATGAAGTTCAGCAAATATGCATATGAAAAAATGAGTGCAGGACTGTTCATGTGTGGGTGGGTTTATTGAATATACAAACTTTGATAATATTTGTATTCCAGATTAATGATTAAAAATCTGAGAGAGCAGTTCCCAAAACACAGATTGACTAGAAATATGTTCAATAGATCAGTAGCTCAGAGTTGAAGTTTCATAATGCGGTTAAGCAAATTTGCATACGAACAAAATGAGTGCAGGATTGATATGCCAATCACTTGGAGAAATGTCCAATTAGCTCAAGTGAAAGAGGCTGATCTCATTTCACCAGGTACAAAACTCTATAAAGAGGTAACAGAGAAGAGTTTAGACTTTAGAACTAACAGAGCCTGGTCAGACAATGGTGCTTTTTACAGACTCTTTGCAGAGTTGTGTCCTGGCGTTGATTGGCACAGTAACATGCCTCTACTACTTTGTTAAGTATAGTTGGGAACTTCTGGTTGGTATCAGGACTTATGTCCTGGCCAGATTTTGGAAGATAAATCTGATATCTTACGGGGAATGGGCTGGTAAGGATGTGGTTTATTTTTTGCTCGGGTTTCCTTGCTGTCTGTTGTTGCTGTTGGATTCCTTTATAGGTTGTGAACTCATAGCTGCAGCCCAGAACGTGTGCCTCATTAGTAAGTGGTAGGTATTATTTCTAAACTGTAAGCATATGCCAATCGCCTTTGGCACTTTGGAAGTTACTGTCTGTGCAAATATTCTGTGATAACCACTGGTTGTGAAAAGCTTTTGTAAGTAAATCCTTGCATTTCTGTAGTGCTTTTCACACCACTGGGGATGTCATTCCAGATTTTGTTCTCAAGTTTCTGAAGTGTGGCGGGAAACAACAAAGGATGAGAATGCTATTCATTGAGATGTAGCTTCTGTTATACTGTATAATAAACAGGTGCACGTTGCGAAAGCATAATCTGTTTATTGCTTGGATCAGCAACTCCTAGGCTCAGAGGTTAGTAGCATCCTGACATTGTAGCTGATTTGTTGGTGAGTTAGTTGAATATACAAACTTTGATAATATTTGTTTTCCAGATTAGCATAGAAACAAATCATTGTAGTAATTAAAAGAAATCTGTGAGAGTTGTTCACAAAACACAGATTCACAAGAAATATGCATTAGATCTTAGCTCAAATAGATTCAGTTCTAAATGGGTGGGGTTCAGGGCTGTGTGGAAAGTTCAGAGAAACCTGCACTCTAGCTTAAATGCCTTTAACCCAGAGTTGAAGGTTAAGCAAATATGCATGTAAAAAAAATGAGTGCAGGACTGACATACCAATCACTTGGAGATGTCCCATTAGCTCGAGTGAAAGGGGCAGTCCTCACTCCATGCTGGTCAAAACCCAGTAAAGAGCTACCAGAGAAGACTTTAAACTTTGAACCTCACAGAACCTGGCCAGAAGGTGGTATCAGGACTTATGTCCTGGCCAAATTTTGGAGGACAAACCTGATGTCCTGTGGGGGATGGGTTGGTAAGGTTGTGGTTTGCTTTCTGCTCGGGTTTTCTGCTGTCTCCTTTTGCTGTTGATTCTTTTCTGGGCTGCGAACTCATGGCTGCAGTCGCTTCTCACCGTTCTGCATGGCAGGTACTTAAGTGCAAACCTAAACTTTGAAGGCTGTTAGGGTCTAGTTGCATCATAAGAGTCCGATCTGTAGCAGTTTGATACATACCCCTTTCCCACCACATGTGTACATCGCCAGAGCAGGGCTTCTGTAAAGTGATCAGAATGGGAAGCTCTGGCTGATATCCCTCTAGATATAGGACAGAATGGTACATGAATAAGGATTGTGTGACATGTACATTTGATATAGTATGGATGGCATTCTGAGAGTGGTTTGGCTGTAATGGAGAATTTTTGACATTTTTCCACTTCCGAAATATTCTCATTCCCATAACCTCACTTGGGAAGCCACTCTGATGGAGCAAAAACAACAGTTTTGAAATGGGTGCCCTTCTGTCTAGTTTTGCTCATGTGCTATCTCATTAATTCATGCTTCCCTTGAAATGTCCTCAAACTGATCTTGGCCGTTCTCTTTCACCATCTTGAGTTAGAAGGATATGGGTTAAGGTCACATTACAATGATTTGGTTATAAAATCCAGGCTGATACTCCCAGTGTAGTACAAGGAGCGCTGCACTGTGAGTGGCCATCATTTGGATGAGATGTTAAACTGAGACCCTGTCTTCTCTCTTGGGTGGATGTTGAAGGTTGCATGACATTATTTGAAGAAGAGCAGGGGAGTTTTCCTCAGTATCCGGGACTGTTTATCCCTCAACAGATTATCTGGTCCTTATCTCATTCCTGATTGTGGAACCTTGCTGTGCGCAAATTGGCTACCATGTTGCCTCCATTGTAATG